>NW_028125354.1:0-191240 GCF_965194825.1 Balaenoptera physalus
TTGTCCATTCATCTGTTTATGGACCTTTTTTTTGCTTCCATGTCTTGGCTATTTCAATATTGTTGCAGTGCACATTTGCCTGCCTCTGTCTTTCCGAATCCAGTTGTCTTAGGTTATAGGCCCAAAATGTGCCCTGCCGCATCATATGGTAGCTCAATGTTTACCTTTTCAAGCAGCTCGATTCAGTTTGCGTTACTGCTGTTACCACTTTACATCCCACCAGCAGCTAGAAGGTACACAGTTCTCTAAAACCCCTTCAGCATTTATAGTTTGTAGACTTTTTGCTGATGGTCATGACTGGTGTGAGCTGAAACCTTTTTGGAGGTTGGATACGCATGTGGCTAATAATTCCTTATGCTGAGCTTTAGGCATGTCCTTTTTTTCTTTTCCTTTTTTTTTAAAGAGTGACTACAACTTCCCTCCTCTTATTGACTTCTTGAAAATTTCTCATGTGTTGAATTTTCTTGCCAATTCCATACCCCAGGGCATTTTTTGAGGGCCTGTGTCTTTTACAGCCCTGCAGTCCTTGTGACTATATAAGCAACCATTGGCACTGGGTTTAAAGCTACTGTTGTGGGAAGCAGCCACAAGGCGGCAGCATTATTACGTTCTCAAGTCTTGTTACTAGGACAACACAGTCTTCCTGGAGGTAGTGTTCCGAGCTTGTAAATTAGAGTGCAATGTGCTGGGACAAGCACCCAGAAGTTTATGTCTCCTAACTTATGTTTGTTTTTTAAATTTAATTTCTATTTCTTATCGGAGTAAATTTGATTAGAGTGTTGTGGTTTTCTGGCTGTACAGAATCTGCTCAATGATTCATACATATGTCTGTTCATCTTCGAACCTGTTAGCATGTATGTGATTACAGAATGTATATTTTAAAGGTATTGGTGATTATATAATTTATATATTTCATATGTTATATGTTTATATACATTTAACATACATTAGTATATGTATTTTAACCCCATTGTCCTAATTTACCCATCCTCCCACCTTTCATTTTGGCTAGCCATTAGTTTATTTGATAAGTCTGTGAGTGTCTTTTTCTGTGGAAATATGTTCATTGGTAGCAATCTTAGGATAACATGTATAAATGATGTCATAGGATATTTGTCATACCCTTTTGACTTACTTAACCTTATATGATTATTTCTAGGCTCAACTGTAGTCCTGAAAACGGCATTGTTCATTTTTTTCCCGAGGCTACTATTCCATTTGGTACGTATCCCACTTCGTCTTTGTCCATTCATCTGTTTATGGACCTTTTTTTTTGCTTCCATGTCTTTGCTATTTCAGTATTGTTGCAGTGCACATTTGCCTGCCTCTGTCTTTCCGATTCTGGTGGTCTTAGGTTATAGGCCCAAAAGATGCCCTGCCGCATCATATGGTAGCTCAATTTTTACGTTTTCAAGCAGCTCGATTCAGTTTGCATTAGTGCTGTTACGACTTTATATCCCACCAGCAGCTAGAAGGTACACACTTCTCTAAAACCCCTTCAGCATTTATAGCTTGTAGACTTTTTGCTGATGGTCATGACTGGTGTGAGCTGAAACCTTTTTGGAGGTTGGATACGCATGTGGCTAATAATTCCTTATGCTGAGCTTTAGGCATGTCCTATTTTTTCTTTTCCTTTTTTTTAAAATGAGTGAGTACAACTTCCCTCCTCTTATTGATTTCTTGAAAAGTTTCTTATGTGTTGAATTTTCTTGCCTATTCCCTACCCCAGGGCATTTTTTGAGTGCCTGTGTCATTTACAACCGTGCAGTCCTTGTGACTATATAAGCAACCATTGGCACTGGGTTTAAAGGTGCTGTTTTTGGAGACAGCCACAAGGCGGCAGCATTATTACGTTCTCAAGTCTTGTTACTAGGACAACAGAGTCTTCCTGGAGGTAGTGTTCCGAGCTTTTAAATTAGAGTGCAATGTGCTGGGACAAGCCCCCAGAAGTTTATGTCTCCTTACTTATGTTTGTTTTTTAAATTTAATTTGTATTTTTTATCGGAGTAAATTTGATTAGAGTGTTTTGATTGTCTGGCTGTACAGAATCTGTTCAATGATTCATACATATGTCTGTTCATCTTCGGATCCTGTTACCATGTATGTGATCACAGAATATATATTTTGAAGGTATTGGTGATTATATAATTCATATCGTTTATATGTTATATGTTTATATACATTTAACTTACATTAGTATATGTATGTTAACCCCATAGTCCTAACTTACCCATCCCCCCACCTTTCATTTTGGCTAAACATTAGTTTATTTGATAAGTCTGTGAGTGTCTTTTTCTGTGGAAATATGTTCATTGGTAGCAATCTTAAGAAAACTTGTATAAATGATATCATAGGATATTTGTCATACCCTTTTGACTTACTTAACCTTATATGATTTTTTCTAGGCTCAACTGTAGTCCTGAAAACAGCATTGTTCATTTTTCTCCCGAGGCTACTATTCCATTCTGTCCGTATACCACTTCTTCTTTGTCCATTCATCTGTTTATGGACCTTTTTTTTGCTTCCATATCTTGGCTATTTCAGTATTGTTGCAGTGCATATTTGCCTGTCTCTGTCTTTCCAGTTTTGGTGGTCTTAGGTTATAGGCCCAAAAGGTGCCCTGCCCCATCATTTGGTAGCTCAATTTTTACCTTTTCAAGCAGCTCGATTCAGTTTGCGTTAGTGCTGTTTCCACTTTACATCCCACCAGCAGCTAGAAGGTACACAGATCTCTAAAACCCCTTCAGCATTTATAGTTTGTAGACATTTTGCTGATGGTAATGACTGGTGTGAGCTGAAACCTTTTTGAATTTGAATTTGTATGTGGCTAATATTTCCTTATACTAAGCTTTAGGCATGTCCTTTTTTTTCTTTTCCTTTTTTTTTTAAAGAGTGAGTACAACTTCCCTCCTCTTATTGACTTCTTGGAAATTTCTCATGTGTTGAATGTTCTTGCCAATTCCCTACCCCAGGGCATATTTTGAGGGCTTGTGTCATTTACAGCCCTGCAGTCCTTGTGACTATATAAGCAATCATTGGCACTGGGTTTAAAGTGCCGTTGTGGGAAGCAACCACAAGGCGGCAGCATTATTGCGTTCTCAAGTCTTGTTACTAGGAGAACAGAGTCTTCCTGGAGGTAGTGTTCCGAGCTTTTAAATTAGAGAGCAATGTGCTGGGACAAGCCCCCAGAAGTTTATGTCTCCTTACTTATGTTTGTTTTTTAAACTTAATTTGTATTTTTTATCGGAGTAAATTTGATTAGAGTGTTTTGATTGTCTGGCTGTACAGAATCTGTTCAATGATTCATACATATATCTGTTCATCTTCAGAACCTGTTAGCATGTATGTGATTACAGAATGTATATTTTAAAGGTATTGGTGATTATATTATTTATATAGTTTATATATTATATGTTTATATACATTTAACATACATTAGTATATGTATGTTAACCCCATTGTCCTAATTTACCCATCCTCCCACCTTTCATTTTGGCTAACCATTAGTTTATTTGATAAGTCTGTGAGTGTCTTTTTCTGTGGAAATATGTTCATTGGTAGCAATCTTAGGATAACATGTATTAATGATATCATAGGATATTTGTCATACCCTTTTGACTTACTTAACCTTATATGATTATTTCTAGGCTCAACTCTAGTCCTGAAAACGGCATTGTTCATTTTTTTCCAGAGGCTTCTATTCCATTTGGTACGTGTACCATTTCGTCTTTGTCCATTCATCTGTTTATGGACCTTTTTTTTGCTTCCATGTCTTGGCTATTTCAATATTGTTGCAGTGCACATTTGCCTGCCTCTGTCTTTCCGAATCCAGTGATCTTAGGTTATAGGCCCAAAATGTGCCCTGCCGCATCATATGGTAGCTCAGTGTTTACCTTTTCAAGCAGCTCGATTCAGTTTGCGTTACTGCTGTTACCACTTTACATCCCCCCAGCAGCTAGAAGGTACACAGTTCTCTAAAACCCCTTCAGCATTTATAGTTTGTAGACTTTTTGCTGATGGTCATGACTGGTGTGAGCTGAAACCTTTTTGGAGGTTGGATACGCATGTGGCTAATAATTCCTTATGCTGAGCTTTAGGCATGTCCTTTTTTTCTTTTCCTTTTTTTTTAAAGAGTGACTACAACTTCCCTCCTCTTATTGACTTCTTGAAAATTTCTCATGTGTTGAATTTTCTTGCCAATTCCATACCCCAGGGAATTTTTTGAGGGCCTGTGTCTTTTACAGCCCTGCAGTCCTTGTGACTATATAAGCAACCATTGGCACTGGGTTTAAAGCTACTGTTGTGGGAAGCAGCCACAAGGCGGCAGCATTATTACGTTCTCAAGTCTTGTTACTAGGACAACACAGTCTTCCTGGAGGTAGTGTTCCGAGCTTGTAAATTAGAGTGCAATGTGCTGGGACAAGCCCCCAGAAGTTTATGTCTCCTAACTTATGTTTGTTTTTTAAATTTAATTTCTATTTCTTATCGGAGTAAATTTGATTAGAGTGTTGTGGTTTTCTGGCTGTACAGAATCTGCTCAATGATTCATACATATGTCTGTTCATCTTCGAACCTGTTAGCATGTATGTGATTACAGAATGTATATTTTAAAGGTATTGGTGATTATATAATTTATATATTTCATATGTTATATGTTTATATACATTTAACATACATTAGTATATGTATTTTAACCCCATAGTCCTAATTTACCCATCCTCCCACCTTTCATTTTGGCTAGCCATTAGTTTATTTGATAAGTCTGTGAGTGTCTTTTTCTGTGGAAATATGTTCATTGGTAGCAATCTTAGGATAACATGTATAAATGATGTCCTAGGATATTTGTCATACCCTTTTGACTTACTTAACCTTATATGATTATTTCTAGGCTCAACTGTAGTCCTGAAAACGGCATTGTTCATTTTTTTCCCGAGGCTACTATTCCATTTGGTACGTATCCCACTTCGTCTTTGTCCATTCATCTGTTTATGGACCTTTTTTTTGCTTCCATATCTTGGCTATTTCAATATTGTTGCAATGCACATTTGCCTGCCTCTCTCTTTCCGAATCTGGTGGTCTTAGGTTATAGGCCCAAAAGGTGCCCTGCCGCATCATATGGTAGCTCAATTTTTACCTTTTCAAGCAGCTCCATTCAGTTTGCGTTAGTGCTGTTGCCACTTTACATCCCACCAGCAGCTAGAAGGTACACAGATCTCTAAAACCCCTTCAGCATTTATAGTTTGTAGACATTTTGCTGATGTTAATGACTGGTGTGAGCTGAAACCTTTTTGAATTTGAATTTGTATGTGGCTAATAATTCCTTATACTGAGCTTTAGGCATGTCCTTTTTTTTCTTTTCCTTTTTTTTTTAAAGAGTGAGTACAACTCCCCTCCTCTTATTGACTTCTTGAAAAATTTCTCATGTGTTGGATTTTCTTGCCTATTCCCTACCCCAGGGCATTTTTTGAGTGCCTGTGTCATTTACAACCGTGCAGTCCTTGTGACTATATAAGCAACCATTGGCACTGGGTTTAAAGGTGCTGTTTTTGGAGACAGCCACAAGGCGGCAGCATTATTACGTTCTCAAGTCTTGTTACTAGGACAACAGAGTCTTCCTGGAGGTAGTGTTCCGAGCTTGTAAATTAGAGTGCAATGTGCTGGGACAAGCCCCCAGACGTTTATGTCTCCTTACTTATGTTTGTTTTTTAAATTTAATTTGTCTTTCTTATCGGAGTAAATTTGATTAGAGTGTTTTGATTGTCTGGCTGTACAGAATCTGCTCAATGATTCACACATATGTCTGTTCATCTTCGGATCCTGTTACCATGTATGTGATTACAGAATGTATATTTTGAAGGTATTGGTGAATATATAATTCATATCATTTATATGTTATATGTTTATATACATTTAACATACATTAGTATATGTATGTTAACTCCATAGTCCTAATTTACCCATCCTCCCACCTTTCATTTTGGCTAACCATTAGTTTATTTGATAAGTCTGTGAGTGTCTTTTTCTGTGGAAATATGTTCATTGGTAGCAATCTTAGGATAACATGTATAAATGATATCATAGGATATTTCATACGCTTTTGACTTACTTAACCTTATATGATTATTTCTAGGCTCAACTCTACTCCTGAAAACAGCATTGTTCATTTTTTTCCAGAGGCTACTATTCCATTTGGTACGTATACCATTTCGTCTTTGTCCATTCATCTGTTTATGGACCTTTTTTTGCTTCCATGTCTTGGCTATTTCAGTATTGTTGCAGTGCACATTTGCCTGCCTCTGTCTTTCCGATTCTGGTGGTCTTAGGTTATAGGCCCAAAAGGTGCCCTGCCGCATCGTATGGTAACTCAATTTTTACCTTTTCAAGCAGCTCCATTCAGTTTGCATTAGTGGTATTACTTCTTTACATCCCACCAGCAGCTAGAAGGTACACATTCCTCTAAAACCCCTTCAGCATTTATAGTTTGTAGACTTTTTGATGATGGTCATGAGTGGTGTTACCTGAAACCTTTTTGAATTTGAATTTGCATGTGGCTAATAATTCCTTATACTGAGCTTTAGGCATGTCCTTTTTTTCATTTCCTTTTTTTTTTAAAGAGTGAGTACAACTTCTCTCCTCTTATTGACTTCTTGGAAATTTCTCATGTGTTGAATGTTCTTGCCAATTCCCTACCCCAGGGCATATTTTGAGGGCTTGTGTCATTTACAGCCCTGCAGTCCTTGTGACTATATAAGCAATCATTGGCACTGGGTTTAAAGTGCTGTTGTGGGAAGCAGCCACAAGGCGGCAGCATTATTGTGTTCTCAAGTCTTGTTACTAGGAGAACAGCGTCTTCCTGGATGTAGTGTTCTGAGCTTGTAAATTAGAGTGCAATATGCTGGGACAAGCCCCCAGAAGTTTATGTCTCCTAACTTATGTTTTTTTTTTAAATTTAATTTCTATTTCTTATCGGAGTAAATTTGATTAGAGTGTTTTGATTGTCTGGCTGTACAGAATCTGCTCAATGATTCATACATATGTCTGTTCATCTTCGGATCCTGTTACCATGTATGTGATCACAGAATATATATTTTGAAGGTATTGGTGATTATATAATTCATATCGTTTATATGTTATATGTTTATATACATTTAACTTACATTAGTATATGTATGTTAACCCCATAGTCCTAACTTACCCATCCCCCCACCTTTCATTTTGGCTAACCATTAGTTTATTTGATAAGTCTGTGAGTGTCTTTTTCTGTGGAAATATGTTCATTGGTAGCAATCTTAAGAAAACTTGTATAAATGATATCATAGGATATTTGTCATACCCTTTTGACTTACTTAACCTTATATGATTTTTTCTAGGCTCAACTGTAGTCCTGAAAACAGCATTGTTCATTTTTCTCCCGAGGCTACTATTCCATTCTGTCCGTATACCACTTCTTCTTTGTCCATTCATCTGTTTATGGACCTTTTTTTTGCTTCCATATCTTGGCTATTTCAGTATTGTTGCAGTGCATATTTGCCTGCCTCTGTCTCTCCAATTTTGGTGTTCTTAGGTTATAGGCCCAAAAGGTGCCCTGCCGCATCATTTGGTAGCTCAATTTTTACCTTTTCAAGCAGCTCGATTCAGTTTGCGTTAGTGCTGTTTCCACTTTACATCCCACCAGCAGCTAGAAGGTACACAGATCTCTAAAACCCCTTCAGCATTTATAGTTTGTAGACATTTTGCTGATGGTAATGACTGGTGTGAGCTGAAACCTTTTTGAATTTGAATTTGTATGTGGCTAATAATTCCTTATACTAAGCTTTAGGCATGTCCTTTTTTTTCTTTTCCTTTTTTTTTTAAAGAGTGAGTACAACTTCCCTCCTCTTATTGACTTCTTGGAAATTTCTCATGTGTTGAATGTTCTTGCCAATTCCCTACCCCAGGGCATATTTTGAGGGCTTGTGTCATTTACAGCCCTGCAGTCCTTGTGACTATATAAGCAATCATTGGCACTGGGTTTAAAGTGCTGTTGTGGGAAGCAGCCACAAGGCGGCAGCATTATTGCGTTCTCAAATCTTGTTACTAGGAGAACAGAGTCTTCCTGGAGGTAGTGTTCTGAGCTTGTAAATTAGAGTGCAATATGCTGGGACAAGCCCCCAGAAGTTTATGTCTCCTAACTTATGATTTTTTTTAAATTTAATTTCTATTTCTTATCGGAGTAAATTTGATTAGAGTGTTTTGATTGTCTGGCTGTACAGAATCTGCTCAATGATTCATACATATGTCTGTTCATCTTCGGATCCTGTTACCATGTATGTGATCACAGAATATATATTTTGAATGTATTGGTGATTATATAATTCATATCGTTTATATGTTATATGTTTATATACATTTAACTTACATTAGTATATGTATGTTAACCCCATAGTCCTAAATTACCCATCCTCCCACCTTTCATTTTGGCTAACCATTAGTTTATTTTATAAGTCTGTGAGTGTCTTTTTCTGTGGAAATATGTTCATTGGTAGCAATCTTAGGAAAACTTGTATAAATAATATCATAGGATATTTGTAATACCCTTTTGTCTTACTTAACCTTATATGATTATTTCTAGTCTCAACTCTAGTCCTGAAAACGGCATTGTTCATTTTTTTCCCGAGGCTACTCTTCCATTCTGTCCATATACCACTTCTTCTTTGTCCATTCACCTGTTTATGGACCTTTTTTTTGCTTCCATGTCTTTGCTATTTCAGTATTGTTGCAGTGCACATTTGCCTGCCTCTGTCTTTCCGATTCTGGTGGTCTTAGGTTATAGGCCCAAAAGGTGCCCTGCCGCATCATATGGTAGCTCAATTTTTACGTTTTCAAGCAGCTCGATTCAGTTTGCATTAGTGCTGTTACGACTTTATATCCCACCAGCAGCTAGAAGGTACACACTTCTCTAAAACCCCTTCAGCATTTATAGTTTGTAGACTTTTTGCTGATGGTCATGACTGGTGTGAGCTGAAACCTTTTTGGAGGTTGGATACGCATGTGGCTAATAATTCCTTATGCTGAGCTTTAGGCATGTCCTAATTTTTCTTTTCCTTTTTTTTAAAATGAGTGAGTACAACTTCCCTCCTCTTATTGATTTCTTGAAAAGTTTCTTATGTGTTGAATTTTCTTGCCTATTCCCTACCCCAGGGCATTTTTTGAGTGCCTGTGTCATTTACAACCGTGCAGTCCTTGTGACTATATAAGCAACCATTGGCACTGGGTTTAAAGGTGCTGTTTTTGGAGACAGCCACAAGGCGGCAGCATTATTACGTTCTCAAGTCTTGTTACTAGGACAACAGAGTCTTCCTGGAGGTAGTGTTCCGAGCTTTTAAATTAGAGTGCAATGTGCTGGGACAAGCCCCCAGAAGTTTATGTCTCCTTACTTATGTTTGTTTTTTAAATTTAATTTGTATTTTTTATCGGAGTAAATTTGATTAGAGTGTTTTGATTGTCTGGCTGTACAGAATCTGTTCAATGATTCATACATATGTCTGTTCATCTTCGGGTCCTGTTACCATGTATGTGATCACAGAATATATATTTTGAAGGTATTGGTGATTGTATAATTCATATCGTTTATATGTTATATGTTTATATACATTTAACTTACATTAGTATATGTATGTTAACCCCATAGTCCTAACTTACCCATCCCCCCACCTTTCATTTTGGCTAACCATTAGTTTATTTCATAAGTCTGTGAGTGTCTTTTTCTGTGGAAATATGTTCATTGGTAGCAATCTTAAGAAAACTTGTATAAATGATATCATAGGATATTTGTCATACCCTTTTGACTTACTTAACCTTATATGATTTTTTCTAGGCTCAACTCTAGTCCTGAAAACAGCATTGTTCCTTTTTTTCCCGAGGCTACTATTCCATTCTGTCCGTATACCACTTCTTCTTTGTCCATTCATCTGTTTATGGACCTTTTTTTTGCTTCCATATCTTGGCTATTTCAGTATTGTTGCAGTGCATATTTGCCTGCCTCTGTCTTTCCAATTTTGGTGGTCTTAGGTTATAGGCCCAAAAGGTGCCCTGCCCCATCATTTGGTAGCTCAATTTTTACCTTTTCAAGCAGCTCGATTCAGTTTGCGTTAGTGCTGTTTCCACTTTACATCCCACCAGCAGCTAGAAGGTACACAGATCTCTAAAACCCCTTCAGCATTTATAGTTTGTAGACATTTTGCTGATGGTAATGACTGGTGTGAGCTGAAACCTTTTTGAATTTGAATTTGTATGTGGATAATAATTCCTTATACTAAGCTTTAGGCATGTCCTTTTTTTTCTTTTCCTTTTTTTTTAAAGACTGAGTACAACTTCCCTCCTCTTATTGACTTCTTGGAAATTTCTCATGTGTTGAATGTTCTTGCCAATTCCCTACCCCAGGGCATATTTTGAGGGCTTGTGTCATTTACAGCCCTGCAGTCCTTGTGACTATATAAGCAATCATTGGAACTGGGTTTAAAGTGCTGTTGTGGGAAGCAGCCGCAAGGCGGCAGCATTATTGCGTTCTCAAGTCTTGTTACTAGGAGAACAGAGTCTTCCTGGAGGTAGTGTTCTGAGCTTGTAAATTAGAGTGCAATATGCTGGGACAAGCCCCCAGAAGTTTATGTCTCCTAACTTATGTTTTTTTTTTAAATTTAATTTCTATTTCTTATCGGAGTAAATTTGATTAGAGTGTTTTGATTGTCTGGCTGTACAGAATCTGCTCAATGATTCATACATATGTCTGTTCATCTTCGGATCCTGTTACCATGTATGTGATCACAGAATATATATTTTGAAGGTATTGGTGATTATATAATTCATATCGTTTATATGTTATATGTTTATATACATTTAACTTACATTAGTATATGTATGTTAACCCCATAGTCCTAACTTACCCATCCCCCCACCTTTCATTTTGGCTAACCATTAGTTTATTTGATAAGTCTGTGAGTGTCTTTTTCTGTGGAAATATGTTCATTGGTAGCAATCTTAAGAAAACTTGTATAAATGATATCATAGGATATTTGTCATACCCTTTTGACTTACTTAACCTTATATGATTTTTTCTAGGCTCAACTATAGTCCTGAAAACAGCATTGTTCATTTTTCTCCCGAGGCTACTATTCCATTCTGTCCGTATACCACTTCTTCTTTGTCCATTCATCTGTTTATGGACCTTTTCTTTGCTTCCATATCTTGGCTATTTCAGTATTGTTGCAGTGCATATTTGCCTGCCTCTGTCTTTCCAATTTTGGTGGTCTTAGTTTATAGGCCCAAAAGGTGCCCTGCCGCATCATTTGGTAGCTCAATTTTTACCTTTTCAAGCAGCTCGATTCAGTTTGCGTTAGTGCTGTTTCCACTTTACATCCCACCAGCAGCTAGAAGGTACACAGATCTCTAAAATCCCTTCAGCATTTATAGTTTGTAGACATTTTGCTGATGGTAATGACTGGTGTGAGCTGAAACCTTTTTGAATTTGAATTTGTATGTGGCTAATAATTCCTTATACTAAGCTTTAGGCATGTCCTTTTTTTTCTTTTCCTTTTTTTTTTTTAAAGAGTGAGTACAACTCCCCTCCTCTTATTGACTTCTTGAAAAATTTCTCATGTGTTGGATTTTCTTGCCTATTCCCTACCCCAGGGCAATTTTTGAGGGCCTGTGTCATTTACAGCCCTGCAGTCCTTGTGACTATATAAGCAACCATTGTCAATGGGTTTAAAGCTGCTGTTTTGGGAGACAGCCACAAGGCGGCAGCATTATTACGTTCTCAAGTCTTGTTACTAGGACAACAGAGTCTTCCTGGAGGTAGTGTTCCGAGCTTTTAAATTAGAGTGCAATGTGCTGGGACAAGCCCCCAGAAGTTTATGTCTCCTTACTTATGTTTGTTTTTTAAATTTAATTTGTCTTTCTTATCGGAGTAAATTTGATTAGAGTGTTTTGATTGTCTGGCTGTACAGAATCTGCTCAATGATTCACACATATGTCTGTTCATCTTCGGATCCTGTTACCATGTATGTGATTACAGAATGTATATTTTGAAGGTATTGGTGAATATATAATTCATATCATTTATATGTTATATGTTTATATACATTTAACTTACATTAGTATATGTATGTTAACCCCATAGTCCTAATTTACCCATCCTCCCACCTTTCATTTTGGCTAACCATTAGTTTATTTGATAAGTCTGTGAGTGTCTTTTTCTGTGGAAATATGTTCATTGGTAGCAATCTTAGGAAAACTTGTATAAATAATATCATAGGATATTTGTAATACCCTTTTGTCTTACTTAACCTTATATGATTATTTCTAGTCTCAACTCTAGTCCTGAAAACGGCATTGTTCATTTTTTTCCCGAGGCTACTCTTCCATTCTGTCCATATACCACTTCTTCTTTGTCCATTCACCTGTTTATGGACCTTTTTTTTGCTTCCATGTCTTTGATATTTCAGTATTGTTGCAGTGCACATTTGCCTGCCTCTGTCTTTCCGAGTCTGGTGGTCTTACGTTATAGGCCCAAAAGGTGCCCTGCCGCATCATATGGTAGCTCAATTTTTACGTTTTCAAGCAGCTCGATTCAGTTTGCATTAGTGCTGTTACGACTTTATATCCCACCAGCAGCTAGAAGGTACACACTTCTCTAAAACCCCTTCAGCATTTATAGTTTGTAGACTTTTTGCTGATGGTCATGACTGGTGTGAGCTGAAACCTTTTTGGAGGTTGGATACGCATGTGGCTAATAATTCCTTATGCTGAGCTTTAGGCATGTCCTTTTTTTCTTTTCCTTTTTTTTTTAAAGAGTGAGTACAACTTCCCTCCTCTTATTGACTTCTTGGAAATTTCTCATGTGTTGAATGTTCTTGCCAATTCCCTACCCCAGGGCATATTTTGAGGGCTTGTGTCATTTACAGCCCTGCAGTCCTTGTGACTATATAAGCAATCATTCGCACTGGGTTTAAAGTGCTGTTGTGGGAAGCAGCCACAAGGCGGCAGCATTATTGCGTTCTCAAGTCTTGTTACTAGGAGAACAGAGTCTTCCTGGAGGTAGTGTTCTGAGCTTGTAAATTAGAGTGCAATGTGCTGGGACAAGCCCCCAAAAGTTTATGTCTCCTAACTTATGTTTTTTTTTTTAATTTAATTTCTATTTCTTATCGGAGTAAATTTGATTAGAGTGTTTTGATTGTCTGGCTGTAGAGAATCTGCTCAATGATTCTTACATATGTCTGTTCATCTTCGGATCCTGTTACCATGTATATGATCACAGAATATATATTTTGAAGGTATTGGTGATTATATAATTCATATCGTTTATATGTTATATGTTTATATACATTTAACTTACATTAGTATATGTATGTTAACCCCATAGTCCTAACTTACCCATCCCCCCACCTTTCATTTTGGCTAACCATTAGTTTATTTGATAAGTCTGTGAGTGTCTTTTTCTGTGGAAATATGTTCATTGGTAGCAATCTTAAGAAAACTTGTATAAATGATATCATAGGATATTTGTCATACCCTTTTGACTTACTTAACCTTATATGATTTTTTCTAGGCTCAACTGTAGTCCTGAAAACAGCATTGTTCATTTTTCTCCCGAGGCTACTATTCCATTCTGTCCGTATACCACTTCTTCTTTGTCCATTCATCTGTTTATGGACCTTTTTTTTGCTTCCATATCTTGGCTATTTCAGTATTGTTGCAGTGCATATTTGCCTGCATCTGTCTTTCCAATTTTGGTGGTCTTAGGTTATAGGCCCAAAAGGTGCCCTGCCGCATCATTTGGTAGCTCAATTTTTACCTTTTCAAGCAGCTCGATTCAGTTTGCGTTAGTGCTGTTTCCACTTTACATCCCACCAGCAGCTAGAAGGTACACAGTTCTCTAAAACCCCTTCAGCATTTATAGTTTGTAGACTTTTTGCTGATGGTCATGACTGGTGTGAGCTGAAACCTTTTTGGAGGTTGGATACGCATGTGGCTAATAATTCCTTATGCTGAGCTTTAGGCATGTCCTTTTTTTCTTTTTCTTTTTTTTTAAAGAGTGACTACAACTTCCCTCCTCTTATTGACTTCTTGAAAATTTCTCATGTGTTGAATTTTCTTGCCAATTCAATACCCCAGGGCATTTTTTGAGGGCCTGTGTCTTTTACAGCCCTGCAGTCCTTGTGACTATATAAGCAACCATTGGCACTGGGTTTAAAGCTACTGTTGTGGGAAGCAGCCACAAGGCGGCAGCATTATTACGTTCTCAAGTCTTGTTACTAGGACAACACAGTCTTCCTGGAGGTAGTGTTCCGAGCTTGTAAATTAGAGTGCAATGTGCTGGGACAAGCCCCCAGAAGTTTATGTCTCCTAACTTATGTTTGTTTTTTAAATTTAATTTCTATTTCTTATCGGAGTAAATTTGATTAGAGTGTTGTGGTTTTCTGGCTGTACAGAATCTGCTCAATGATTCATACATATGTCTGTTCATCTTCGAACCTGTTAGCATGTATGTGATTACAGAATGTATATTTTAAAGGTATTGGTGATTATATAATTTATATATTTCATATGTTATATGTTTATATACATTTAACATACATTAGTATATGTATTTTAACCCCATTGTCCTAATTTACCCATCCTCCCACCTTTCATTTTGGCTAGCCATTAGTTTATTTGATAAGTCTGTGAATGTCTTTTTCTGTGGAAATATGTTCATTGGTAGCAATCTTAGGATAACATGTATAAATGATGTCATAGGATATTTGTCATACCCTTTTGACTTACTTAACCTTATATGATTATTTCTAGGCTCAACTGTAGCCCTGAAAACGGCATTGTTCATTTTTTTCCCGAGGCTACTATTCCATTTGGTACGTATCCCACTTCGTCTTTGTCCATTCATCTGTTTATGGACCTTTTTTTTTGCTTCCATGTCTTTGCTATTTCAGTATTGTTGCAGTGCACATTTGCCTGCCTCTGTCTTTCCGATTCTGGTGGTCTTAGGTTATAGGCCCAAAAGATGCCCTGCCGCATCATATGGTAGCTCAATTTTTACGTTTTCAAGCAGCTCGATTCAGTTTGCATTAGTGCTGTTACGACTTTATATCCCACCAGCAGCTACAAGGTACACACTTCTCTAAAACCCCTTCAGCATTTATAGCTTGTAGACTTTTTGCTGATGGTCATGACTGGTGTGAGCTGAAACCTTTTTGGAGGTTGGATACGCATGTGGCTAATAATTCCTTATGCTGAGCTTTAGGCATGTCCTATTTTTTCTTTTCCTTTTTTTTAAAATGAGTGAGTACAACTTCCCTCCTCTTATTGATTTCTTGAAAAGTTTCTTATGTGTTGAATTTTCTTGCCTATTCCCTACCCCAGGGCATTTTTTGAGTGCCTGTGTCATTTACAACCGTGCAGTCCTTGTGACTATATAAGCAACCATTGGCACTGGGTTTAAAGGTGCTGTTTTTGGAGACAGCCACAAGGCGGCAGCATTATTACGTTCTCAAGTCTTGTTACTAGGACAACAGAGTCTTCCTGGAGGTAGTGTTCCGAGCTTTTAAATTAGAGTGCAATGTGCTGGGACAAGCCCCCAGAAGTTTATGTCTCCTTACTTATGTTTGTTTTTTAAATTTAATTTGTATTTTTTATCGGAGTAAATTTGATTAGAGTGTTTTGATTGTCTGGCTGTACAGAATCTGTTCAATGATTCATACATATGTCTGTTCATCTTCGGATCCTGTTACCATGTATGTGATCACAGAATATATATTTTGAAGGTATTGGTGATTATATAATTCATATCGTTTATATGTTATATGTTTATATACATTTAACTTACATTAGTATATGTATGTTAACCCCATAGTCCTAACTTACCCATCCCCCCTCCTTTCATTTTGGCTAAACATTAGTTTATTTGATAAGTCTGTGAGTGTCTTTTTCTGTGGAAATATGTTCATTGGTAGCAATCTTAAGAAAACTTGTATAAATGATATCATAGGATATTTGTCATACCCTTTTGACTTACTTAACCTTATATGATTTTTTTCTAGGCTCAACTGTAGTCCTGAAAACAGCATTGTTCATTTTTCTCCCGAGGCTACTATTCCATTCTGTCCCTATACCACTTCTTCTTTGTCCATTCATGTGTTTATGGACCTTTTTTTTGCTTCCATATCTTGGCTATTTCAGTATTGTTGCAGTGCATATTTGCCTGCCTCTGTCTTTCCAATTTTGGTGGTCTTAGGTTATAGGCCCAAAAGGTGCCCTGCCCCATCATTTGGTAGCTCAATTTTTACCTTTTCAAGCAGCTCGATTCAGTTTGCGTTAGTGCTGTTTCCACTTTACATCCCACCAGCAGCTAGAAGGTACACAGATCTCTAAAACCCCTTCAGCATTTATAGTTTGTAGACATTTTGCTGATGGTAATGACTGGTGTGAGCTGAAACCTTTTTGAATTTGAATTTGTATGTGGCTAATAATTCCTTATACTAAGCTTTAGGCATGTCCTTTTTTTTCTTTTCCTTTTTTTTTTAAAGAGTGAGTACAACTTCCCTCCTCTTATTGACTTCTTGGAAATTTCTCATGTGTTGAATGTTCTTGCCAATTCCCTACCCCAGGGCATATTTTGAGGGCTTGTGTCATTTACAGCCCTGCAGTCCTTGTGACTATATAAGCAATCATTGGCACTGGGTTTAAAGTGCTGTTGTGGGAAGCAGCCACAAGGCGGCAGCATTATTGCGTTCTCAAGTCTTGTTACTAGGAGAACAGAGTCTTCCTGGAGGTAGTGTTCCGAGCTTTTAAATTAGAGTGCAATGTGCTGGGACAAGCCCCCAGAAGTTTATGTCTCCTTACTTATGTTTGTTTTTTAAATTTAATTTGTATTTTTTATCGGAGTAAATTTGATTAGAGTGTTTTGATTGTCTGGCTGTACAGAATCTGTTCAATGATTCATACATATATCTGTTCATCTTCTGAACCTGTTAGCATGTATGTGATTACAGAATGTATATTTTGAAGGTATTGGTGATTATATAATTCATATCATTTATATGTTATATGTTTATATACATTTAACTTATATTAGTATATGTATGTTAACCCCATAGTCCTAATTTACCCATCCCCCCAACTTTCATTTTGGCTAACCATTAGTTTATTTGATAAGTCTGTGAGTGTCTTTTTCTGTGGAAATATTTTCATTGGTAGCAATCTTAGGATAACATGTATAAATGATATCATAGGATATTTGTCATACCCTTTTGACTTACTTAACCTTATATGATTATTTCTAGGCTCAACTCTAGTCCTGAAAACGGCATTGTTCATTTTTTTCCAGAGGCTACTATTCCATTTGGTACGTATACCATTTCGTCTTTGTCCATTCATCTGTTTATGGACCTTTTTTTTGCTTCCATGTCTTGGCTATTTCAATATTGTTGCAGTGCACATTTGCCTGCCTCTGTCTTTCCGAATCCGGTGGTCTTAGGTTATAGGCCCAAAAGGTGCCCTGCCACATCATATGGTAGCTCAATGTTTACCTTTTCAAGCAGCTCGATTCAGTTTGCGTTACTGCTGTTACCACTTTACATCCAAACAGCAGCGAGAAGGTACACAGTTCTCTAAAACCCCTTCAGCATTTATAGTTTGTAGACTTTTTGCTGATGGTCATGACTGGTGTGAGCTGAAACCTTTTTGGAGGTTGGATACGCATGTGGCTAATAATTCCTTATGCTGAGCTTTAGGCATGTCCTTTTTTTCTTTTCCTTTCTTTTTAAAGAGTGAGTACAACTTCCGTACTCTTATTGACTTCTTGAAAATTTCTCATGTGTTGAATTTTCTTGCCAATTCCCTACCCCAGGGCATTTTTTGAGGGCCTGTGTCTTTTACAGCCCTGCAGTCCTTGTGACTATATAAGCAACCATTGGCACTGGGTTTAAAGCTACTGTTGTGGGAAGCAGCCACAAGGCGGCAGCATTATTGCGTTCTCAAGTCTTGTTACTAGGAGAACAGAGTCTTCCTGGAGGTAGTGTTCCGAGCCTGTAAATTAGAGTGCAATGTCCTGGGACAAGCCCCCAGAAGTTTATGTCTCCTAACTCATGTTTGTTTTTTAAATTTAATTTCTATTTCTTATCGGAGTAAATTTGATTAGAGTGTTGTGGTTTTCTGGCTGTACAGAATCTGCTCAATGATTCATACATATGTCTGTTCATCTTCGAACCTGTTAGCATGTATGTGATTACAGAATGTATATTTTAAAGGTATTGGTGATTATATAATTTATATAGTTCATATGTTATATGTTTATATACATTTAACATACATTAGTATATGTATGTTAACCCCATAGTCCTAATTTACCCATCCTCCCACCTTTCATTTTGGCTAGCCATTAGTTTATTTGGTAAGTCTGTGAGTGTCTTTTTCTGTGGAAATATGTTCATTGGTAGCAATCTTAGGATAACATGTATAAATGATGTCCTAGGATATTTGTCATACCCTTTTGACTTACTTAACCTTATATGATTATTTCTAGGCTCAACTGTAGTCCTGAAAACGGCATTGTTCATTTTTTTCCCGAGGCTACTATTCCATTTGGTACGTATCCCACTTCGTCTTTGTCCATTCATCTGTTTATGGACCTTTTTTTTGCTTCCATGTCTTGGCTATTTCAATATTGTTGCAATGCACATTTGCCTGCCTCTCTCTTTCCGAATCTGGTGGTCTTAGGTTATAGGCCCAAAAGGTGCCCTGCCGCATCATATGGTAGCTCAATTTTTACCTTTTCAAGAAGCTCCATTCAGTTTGCGTTAGTGCTGTTTCCACTTTACATCCCACCAGCAGCTAGAAGGTACACAGATCTCTAAAACCCCTTCAGCATTTATAGTTTGTAGACATTTTGCTGATGGTAATGACTGGTGTGAGCTGAAACCTTTTTGAATTTGAATTTGTATGTGGCTAATAATTCCTTATACTAAGCTTTAGGCATGTCCTTTTTTTTCTTTTCCTTTTTTTTTTAAAGAGTGAGTACAACTTCCCTCCTCTTATTGACTTCTTGGAAATTTCTCATGTGTTGAATGTTCTTGCCAATTCCCTACCCCAGGGCATATTTTGAGGGCTTGTGTCATTTACAGCCCTGCAGTCCTTGTGACTATATAAGCAATCATTGGCACTGGGTTTAAAGTGCTGTTGTGGGAAGCAGCCACAAGGCGGCAGCATTATTGCGTTCTCAAGTCTTGTTACTAGGAGAACAGAGTCTTCCTGGAGGTAGTGTTCTGAGCTTGTAAATTAGAGTGCAATATGCTGGGACAAGCCCCCAGAAGTTTATGTCTCCTAACTTATGTTTTTTTTTTAAATTTAATTTCTATTTCTTATCGGAGTAAATTTGATTAGAGTGTTTTGATTGTCTGGCTGTACAGAATCTGCTCAATGATTCATACATATGTCTGTTCATCTTCGGATCCTGTTACCATGTATGTGATCACAGAATATATATTTTGAAGGTATTGGTGATTATATAATTCATATCGTTTATATGTTATATGTTTATATACATTTAACTTACATTAGTATATGTATGTTAACCCCATAGTCCTAACTTACCCATCCCCCCACCTTTCATTTTGGCTAACCATTAGTTTATTTGATAAGTCTGTGAGTGTCTTTTTCTGTGGAAATATGTTCATTGGTAGCAATCTTAAGAAAACTTGTATAAATGATATCATAGGATATTTGTCATACCCTTTTGACTTACTTAACCTTATATGATTTTTTCTAGGCTCAACTGTAGTCCTGAAAACAGCATTGTTCATTTTTCTCCCGA
This sequence comes from Balaenoptera physalus, assembly GCF_965194825.1. Taxonomy (NCBI): domain Eukaryota; kingdom Metazoa; phylum Chordata; class Mammalia; order Artiodactyla; family Balaenopteridae; genus Balaenoptera; species Balaenoptera physalus. The sequence goes on from NW_028125354.1 coordinate 19,844, forward strand.
GGCTACTATTCCATTCTGTCCGTATACCACTTCTTCTTTGTCCATTCATCTGTTTATGGACCTTTTTTTTGCTTCCATATCTTGGCTATTTCAGTATTGTTGCAGTGCATATTTGCCTGCCTCTGTCTTTCCAATTTTGGTGGTCTTAGGTTATAGGCCCAAAAGGTGCCCTGCCGCATCATTTGGTAGATCAATTTTTACCTTTTCAAGCAGCTCGATTCAGTTTGCGTTAGTGCTGTTTCCACTTTACAACCCACCAGCAGCTAGAAGGTACACAGATCTCTAAAACCCCTTCAGCATTTATAGTTTGTAGACATTTTGCTGATGGTAATGACTGGTGTGAGCTGAAACCTTTTTGAATTTGAATTTGTATGTGGCTAATAATTCCTTATACTAAGCTTTAGGCATGTCCTTTTTTTTCTTTTCCTTTTTTTTTTTAAAGAGTGAGTACAACTCCCCTCCTCTTATTGACTTCTTGAAAAATTTCTCATGTGTTGGATTTTCTTGCCTATTCCCTACCCCAGGGCAATTTTTGAGGGCCTGTGTCATTTACAGCCCTGCAGTCCTTGGGACTATATAAGCAACCATTGTCACTGGGTTTAAAGCTGCTGTTTTGGGAGACAGCCACAAGGCGGCAGCATTATTACGTTCTCAAGTCTTGTTACTAGGACAACAGAGTCTTCCTGGAGGTAGTGTTCCGAGCTTGTAAATTAGAGTGCAATGTGCTGGGACAAGCCCCCAGAAGTTTATGTCTCCTTACTTATGTTTGTTTTTTAAATTTAATTTGTATTTTTTATCGGAGTAAATTTGATTAGAGTGTTTTGATTGTCTGGCTGTACAGAATCTGTTCAATGATTCATACATATGTCTGTTCATCTTCGGATCCTGTTACCATGTATGTGATTACAGAATGTATATTTTGAAGGTATTGGTGATTATATAATTCATATCATTTATATGTTATATGTTTATATACATTTAACTTATATTAGTATATGTATGTTAACCCCATAGTCCTAATTTACCCATCCTCCCACCTTTCATTTTGGCTAACCATTAGTTTATTTGATAAGTCTGTGAGTGTCTTTTTCTGTGGAAATATGTTCATTGGTCGCAATCTTAGGAAAACTTGTATAAATGATATCATAGGATATTTGTAATACCCTTTTGTCTTACTTAACCTTATATGATTATTTCTAGTCTCAACTCTAGTCCTGAAAACGGCATTGTTCATTTTTTTCCCGAGGCTACTCTTCCATTCTGTCCATATACCACTTCTTCTTTGTCCATTCACCTGTTTATGGACCTTTTTTTTGCTTCCATGTCTTTGCTATTTCAGTATTGTTGCAGTGCACATTTGCCTGCCTCTGTCTTTCCGATTCTGGTGGTCTTAGATTATAGGCCCAAAAGGTGCCCTGCCGCATCATATGGTAGTTCAATTTTTACGTTTTCAAGCAGCTCGATTCAGTTTGCTTTAGTGCTGTTACAACTTTATATCCCACCAGCAGCTAGAAGGTACACACTTCTCTAAAACCCCTTCAGCATTTATAGTTTGTAGACTTTTTGCTGATGGTCATGACTGGTGTGAGCTGAAACCTTTTTGGAAGTTGGATACGCATATGGCTAATAATTCCTTATGCTGAGCTTTAGGCATGTCCTATTTTTTCTTTTCCTTTTTTTTAAAAAGAGTGAGTACAACTTCCCTCCTCTTATTGATTTCTTGAAAAGTTTCTTATGTGTTGAATTTTCTTGCCTATTCCCTGCCCCAGGGCATTTTTTGAGTGCCTGTGTCATTTACAACCGTACAGTCCTTGTGACTATATAAGCAACCATTGGCACTGGGTTTAAAGGTGCTGTTTTTGGAGACAGCCACAAGGCGGCAGCATTATTACGTTCTCAAGTCTTGTTACTAGGACAACAGAGTCTTCCTGGAGGTAGTGTTCCGAGCTTTTAAATTAGAGTGCAATGTGCTGGGACAAGCCCCCAGAAGTTTATGTCTCCTTACTTATGTTTGTTTTTTAAATTTAATTTGTATTTTTTATCGGAGTAAATTTGATTAGAGTGTTTTGACTGTCTGGCTGTACAGAATCTGTTCAATGATTCATACATATGTCTGTTCATCTTCGGATCCTGTTACCATGTATGTGATTACAGAATGTATATTTTGAAGGTATTGGTGATTATATAATTCATATCATTTATATGTTATATGTTTATATACATTTAACTTATATTAGTATATGTATGTTAACCCCATAGTCCTAATTTACCCATCCCCCCACCTTTCATTTTGGCTAACCATTAGTTTATTTGATAAGTCTGTGAGTGTCTTTTTCTGTGGAAATATGTTCATTGGTAGCAATCTTAGGATAACATGTATAAATGATATCATAGGATATTTGTCATACCCTTTTGACTTACTTAACCTTATATGATTATTTCTAGGCTCAACTCTAGTCCTGAAAACGGCATTGTTCATTGTTTTCCAGAGGCTACTATTCCATTTGGTATGTATACCATTTCGTCTTTGTCCATTCATCTGTTTATGGACCTTTTTTTGCTTCCATGTCTTGGCTATTTCAGTATTGTTGCAGTGCACATTTGCCTGCCTCTGTCTTTCCGATTCTGGTGGTCTTAGGTTATAGGCCCAAAAGGTGCCCTGCTGCATCGTATGGTAACTCAATTTTTACCTTTTCAAGCAGCTCCATTCAGTTTCATTAGTGGTATTACTTCTTTACATGCCACCAGCAGCTAGAAGGTACACATTCCTCTAAAACCCCTTCAGCATTTATAGTTTGTAGACTTTTTGATGATGGTCATGACTGGTGTTACCTGAAACCTTTTTGAATTTGAATTTGCATGTGGCTAATAATTCCTTATACTGAGCTTTAGGCATGTCATTTTTTTCTTTTCCTTTTGTTTTAAAGAGTGAGTACAACTTCCCTCCTCTTATTGACTTCTTGAAAAGTTTCTCATGTGTTGAATTTTTTTGCCTATTCCCTACCCCAGGGCATTTTTTGAAGGCAGGTGTCATTTAGAGCCCTTCAGTCCTTGTGACTATTAAGCAACCTTTGGCACTGGGTTTAAAGCTGCTGTTGTGGGAAACAGCCACAAGGCGGCAGCATTATTACGTTCTCAACTCTTGTTACTAGGGCAACAGAGTCTTCCTGGAGGTAGTTTTCCAAGGTTGTAAATTAGAGTGGAATGTGCTGGGACAAGCCCCCAGAAGTTTATGTCTCCTAACTTATGTTTGCTTTTTAAATTTAATTTCTATTTCTTATCGGAGTAAATTTGATTAGAGTGTTTTGATTGGCTGTACAGAATCTGCTCAATGATTCATACATATATCTGTTCATCTTCGGAACCTGTTATTATGTATGTGATTACAGAATGTATATTTTAAAGGTTTGGTGATTATATAATTTATATAGTTCATATGTTATATGTTTATATACATTTAACATACATTAGTATATGTTGGTTAACCCCATAGTCCTAATTTACCCATCCTCCCACCTTTCATTTTGGCTAACCGTTAGTATTTTTGATAAGTCTGTGACTGTCTTTTTCTGTGGAAATATGTTCATTGGTAGTAATCTTAGGAAAACATGTATAAATGATTTCATAGGATATTTGTCACACCCTTTTGACTTACTTAACCTTATATGACTATTTCTAGTCTCAACTGTAGTTCTGAAAACGGCATTGTTCATTTTTTTCCCGAGGCTACTCTTCCATTCTGTCCATATACCACTTCTTCTTTGTCCATTCACCTGTTTATGGACCATTTTTTGCTTCCATGTCTTGGGTATTTCAGTATTGTTGCAGTGCACATTTGCCTGCCTCTGTATTTCCGATTTTGGTGGTCTTAGGTTATAGGCCCAAAAGGTGCCCTGCCGCATCATATGGTAACTCAATTTTTACCTTTTCAAGCAGCTCCATTCAGTATGCGTTAGTGCTGTTACCACTTTACATCCCACCAGCAGCTAGAATGTACACAATTCTCTAAAACCCCTTCAGCATTTATAGTTTGTAGACTTTTTGCTGATGGTCATGACTGGTGTCACCTGAAACCTTTTTGAATTTGAATTTGCATGTGGCTAATAATTCCTTATACTGAGCTTTAGGCATGTCCTTTTTTTTTCTTTTCCTTTTTTTTTAAAGAGTGAGTACAACTTCCCTCCTCTTATTGACTTCTTGAAAAGTTACTCATGTGTTGAATTTTCTTGCCAATTCCATACCCCAGGGCATTTTTTGAGGGCCTGTGTCTTTTACAGCCCTGCAGTCCTTGTGACTATATAAGCAACCATTGGCACTGGGTTTAAAGCTACTGTTGTGGGAAGCAGCCACAAGGCGGCAGCATTATTACGTTCTCAAGTCTTGTTACTAGGACAACACAGTCTTCCTGGAGGTAGTGTTCCGAGCTTGTAAATTAGAGTGCAGTGTGCTGGGACAAGCCCCCAGAAGTTTATGTCTCCTAACTTATGTTTGTTTTTTAAATTTAATTTCTATTTCTTATCGGAGTAAATTTGATTAGAGTGTTGTGGTTTTCTGACTGTACAGAATCTGCTCAATGATTCATACATATATCTGTTCATCTTCGGAACCTGTTAGCATGTATGTGATTACAGAATGTATATTTTAAAGGTATTGGTGATTATATTATTTATATAGTTTATATATTATATGTTTATATACATTTAACATACATTAGTATATGTATGTTAACCCCATTGTCCTAATTTACCCATCCTCCCACCTTTCATTTTGGCTAACCATTAGTTTATTTGATAAGTCTGTGAGTGTCTTTTTCTGTGGAAATATGTTCATTGGTAGCAATCTTAGGATAACATGTATTAATGATATCATAGGATATTTGTCATACCCTTTTGACTTACTTAACCTTATATGATTATTTCTAGGCTCAACTCTAGTCCTGAAAACGGCATTGTTCATTTTTTTCCAGAGGCTTCTATTCCATTTGGTACGTGTACCATTTCGTCTTTGTCCATTCATCTGTTTATGGACCTTTTTTTTGCTTCCATGTCTTGGCTATTTCAATATTGTTGCAGTGCAAATTTGCCTGCCTCTGTCTTTCCGAATCCAGTTGTCTTAGGTTATAGGCCCAAAATGTGCCCTGCCGCATCATATGGTAGCTCAATGTTTACCTTTTCAAGCAGCTCGATTCAGTTTGCGTTACTGCTGTTACCACTTTACATCCCACCAGCAGCTAGAAGGTACACAGTTCTCTAAAACCCCTTCAGCATTTATAGTTTGTAGACTTTTTGCTGATGGTCATGACTGGTGTGAGCTGAAACCTTTTTGGAGGTTGGATACGCATGTGGCTAATAATTCCTTATGCTGAGCTTTAGGCATGTCCTTTTTTTCTTTTCCTTTTTTTTTAAAGAGTGACTACAACTTCCCTCCTCTTATTGACTTCTTGAAAATTTCTCATGTGTTGAATTTTCTTGCCAATTCCATACCCCAGGGCATTTTTTGAGGGCCTGTGTCTTTTACAGCCCTGCAGTCCTTGTGACTATATAAGCAACCATTGGCACTGGGTTTAAAGCTACTGTTGTGGGAAGCAGCCACAAGGCGGCAGCATTATTACGTTCTCAAGTCTTGTTACTAGGACAACACAGTCTTCCTGGAGGTAGTGTTCCGAGCTTGTAAATTAGAGTGCAATGTGCTGGGACAAGCACCCAGAAGTTTATGTCTCCTAACTTATGTTTGTTTTTTAAATTTAATTTCTATTTCTTATCGGAGTAAATTTGATTAGAGTGTTGTGGTTTTCTGGCTGTACAGAATCTGCTCAATGATTCATACATATGTCTGTTCATCTTCGAACCTGTTAGCATGTATGTGATTACAGAATGTATATTTTAAAGGTATTGGTGATTATATAATTTATATATTTCATATGTTATATGTTTATATACATTTAACATACATTAGTATATGTATTTTAACCCCATTGTCCTAATTTACCCATCCTCCCACCTTTCATTTTGGCTAGCCATTAGTTTATTTGATAAGTCTGTGAGTGTCTTTTTCTGTGGAAATATGTTCATTGGTAGCAATCTTAGGATAACATGTATAAATGATGTCATAGGATATTTGTCATACCCTTTTGACTTACTTAACCTTATATGATTATTTCTAGGCTCAACTGTAGTCCTGAAAACGGCATTGTTCATTTTTTTCCCGAGGCTACTATTCCATTTGGTACGTATCCCACTTCGTCTTTGTCCATTCATCTGTTTATGGACCTTTTTTTTTGCTTCCATGTCTTTGCTATTTCAGTATTGTTGCAGTGCACATTTGCCTGCCTCTGTCTTTCCGATTCTGGTGGTCTTAGGTTATAGGCCCAAAAGATGCCCTGCCGCATCATATGGTAGCTCAATTTTTACGTTTTCAAGCAGCTCGATTCAGTTTGCATTAGTGCTGTTACGACTTTATATCCCACCAGCAGCTAGAAGGTACACACTTCTCTAAAACCCCTTCAGCATTTATAGCTTGTAGACTTTTTGCTGATGGTCATGACTGGTGTGAGCTGAAACCTTTTTGGAGGTTGGATACGCATGTGGCTAATAATTCCTTATGCTGAGCTTTAGGCATGTCCTATTTTTTCTTTTCCTTTTTTTTAAAATGAGTGAGTACAACTTCCCTCCTCTTATTGATTTCTTGAAAAGTTTCTTATGTGTTGAATTTTCTTGCCTATTCCCTACCCCAGGGCATTTTTTGAGTGCCTGTGTCATTTACAACCGTGCAGTCCTTGTGACTATATAAGCAACCATTGGCACTGGGTTTAAAGGTGCTGTTTTTGGAGACAGCCACAAGGCGGCAGCATTATTACGTTCTCAAGTCTTGTTACTAGGACAACAGAGTCTTCCTGGAGGTAGTGTTCCGAGCTTTTAAATTAGAGTGCAATGTGCTGGGACAAGCCCCCAGAAGTTTATGTCTCCTTACTTATGTTTGTTTTTTAAATTTAATTTGTATTTTTTATCGGAGTAAATTTGATTAGAGTGTTTTGATTGTCTGGCTGTACAGAATCTGTTCAATGATTCATACATATGTCTGTTCATCTTCGGATCCTGTTACCATGTATGTGATCACAGAATATATATTTTGAAGGTATTGGTGATTATATAATTCATATCGTTTATATGTTATATGTTTATATACATTTAACTTACATTAGTATATGTATGTTAACCCCATAGTCCTAACTTACCCATCCCCCCACCTTTCATTTTGGCTAAACATTAGTTTATTTGATAAGTCTGTGAGTGTCTTTTTCTGTGGAAATATGTTCATTGGTAGCAATCTTAAGAAAACTTGTATAAATGATATCATAGGATATTTGTCATACCCTTTTGACTTACTTAACCTTATATGATTTTTTCTAGGCTCAACTGTAGTCCTGAAAACAGCATTGTTCATTTTTCTCCCGAGGCTACTATTCCATTCTGTCCGTATACCACTTCTTCTTTGTCCATTCATCTGTTTATGGACCTTTTTTTTGCTTCCATATCTTGGCTATTTCAGTATTGTTGCAGTGCATATTTGCCTGTCTCTGTCTTTCCAGTTTTGGTGGTCTTAGGTTATAGGCCCAAAAGGTGCCCTGCCCCATCATTTGGTAGCTCAATTTTTACCTTTTCAAGCAGCTCGATTCAGTTTGCGTTAGTGCTGTTTCCACTTTACATCCCACCAGCAGCTAGAAGGTACACAGATCTCTAAAACCCCTTCAGCATTTATAGTTTGTAGACATTTTGCTGATGGTAATGACTGGTGTGAGCTGAAACCTTTTTGAATTTGAATTTGTATGTGGCTAATATTTCCTTATACTAAGCTTTAGGCATGTCCTTTTTTTTCTTTTCCTTTTTTTTTTAAAGAGTGAGTACAACTTCCCTCCTCTTATTGACTTCTTGGAAATTTCTCATGTGTTGAATGTTCTTGCCAATTCCCTACCCCAGGGCATATTTTGAGGGCTTGTGTCATTTACAGCCCTGCAGTCCTTGTGACTATATAAGCAATCATTGGCACTGGGTTTAAAGTGCCGTTGTGGGAAGCAACCACAAGGCGGCAGCATTATTGCGTTCTCAAGTCTTGTTACTAGGAGAACAGAGTCTTCCTGGAGGTAGTGTTCCGAGCTTTTAAATTAGAGAGCAATGTGCTGGGACAAGCCCCCAGAAGTTTATGTCTCCTTACTTATGTTTGTTTTTTAAACTTAATTTGTATTTTTTATCGGAGTAAATTTGATTAGAGTGTTTTGATTGTCTGGCTGTACAGAATCTGTTCAATGATTCATACATATATCTGTTCATCTTCAGAACCTGTTAGCATGTATGTGATTACAGAATGTATATTTTAAAGGTATTGGTGATTATATTATTTATATAGTTTATATATTATATGTTTATATACATTTAACATACATTAGTATATGTATGTTAACCCCATTGTCCTAATTTACCCATCCTCCCACCTTTCATTTTGGCTAACCATTAGTTTATTTGATAAGTCTGTGAGTGTCTTTTTCTGTGGAAATATGTTCATTGGTAGCAATCTTAGGATAACATGTATTAATGATATCATAGGATATTTGTCATACCCTTTTGACTTACTTAACCTTATATGATTATTTCTAGGCTCAACTCTAGTCCTGAAAACGGCATTGTTCATTTTTTTCCAGAGGCTTCTATTCCATTTGGTACGTGTACCATTTCGTCTTTGTCCATTCATCTGTTTATGGACCTTTTTTTTGCTTCCATGTCTTGGCTATTTCAATATTGTTGCAGTGCACATTTGCCTGCCTCTGTCTTTCCGAATCCAGTGATCTTAGGTTATAGGCCCAAAATGTGCCCTGCCGCATCATATGGTAGCTCAGTGTTTACCTTTTCAAGCAGCTCGATTCAGTTTGCGTTACTGCTGTTACCACTTTACATCCCCCCAGCAGCTAGAAGGTACACAGTTCTCTAAAACCCCTTCAGCATTTATAGTTTGTAGACTTTTTGCTGATGGTCATGACTGGTGTGAGCTGAAACCTTTTTGGAGGTTGGATACGCATGTGGCTAATAATTCCTTATGCTGAGCTTTAGGCATGTCCTTTTTTTCTTTTCCTTTTTTTTTAAAGAGTGACTACAACTTCCCTCCTCTTATTGACTTCTTGAAAATTTCTCATGTGTTGAATTTTCTTGCCAATTCCATACCCCAGGGAATTTTTTGAGGGCCTGTGTCTTTTACAGCCCTGCAGTCCTTGTGACTATATAAGCAACCATTGGCACTGGGTTTAAAGCTACTGTTGTGGGAAGCAGCCACAAGGCGGCAGCATTATTACGTTCTCAAGTCTTGTTACTAGGACAACACAGTCTTCCTGGAGGTAGTGTTCCGAGCTTGTAAATTAGAGTGCAATGTGCTGGGACAAGCCCCCAGAAGTTTATGTCTCCTAACTTATGTTTGTTTTTTAAATTTAATTTCTATTTCTTATCGGAGTAAATTTGATTAGAGTGTTGTGGTTTTCTGGCTGTACAGAATCTGCTCAATGATTCATACATATGTCTGTTCATCTTCGAACCTGTTAGCATGTATGTGATTACAGAATGTATATTTTAAAGGTATTGGTGATTATATAATTTATATATTTCATATGTTATATGTTTATATACATTTAACATACATTAGTATATGTATTTTAACCCCATAGTCCTAATTTACCCATCCTCCCACCTTTCATTTTGGCTAGCCATTAGTTTATTTGATAAGTCTGTGAGTGTCTTTTTCTGTGGAAATATGTTCATTGGTAGCAATCTTAGGATAACATGTATAAATGATGTCCTAGGATATTTGTCATACCCTTTTGACTTACTTAACCTTATATGATTATTTCTAGGCTCAACTGTAGTCCTGAAAACGGCATTGTTCATTTTTTTCCCGAGGCTACTATTCCATTTGGTACGTATCCCACTTCGTCTTTGTCCATTCATCTGTTTATGGACCTTTTTTTTGCTTCCATATCTTGGCTATTTCAATATTGTTGCAATGCACATTTGCCTGCCTCTCTCTTTCCGAATCTGGTGGTCTTAGGTTATAGGCCCAAAAGGTGCCCTGCCGCATCATATGGTAGCTCAATTTTTACCTTTTCAAGCAGCTCCATTCAGTTTGCGTTAGTGCTGTTGCCACTTTACATCCCACCAGCAGCTAGAAGGTACACAGATCTCTAAAACCCCTTCAGCATTTATAGTTTGTAGACATTTTGCTGATGGTAATGACTGGTGTGAGCTGAAACCTTTTTGAATTTGAATTTGTATGTGGCTAATAATTCCTTATACTGAGCTTTAGGCATGTCCTTTTTTTTCTTTTCCTTTTTTTTTTAAAGAGTGAGTACAACTCCCCTCCTCTTATTGACTTCTTGAAAAATTTCTCATGTGTTGGATTTTCTTGCCCATTCCCTACCCCAGGGCAATTTTTGAGGGCCTGTGTCATTTACAGCCCTGCAGTCCTTGTGACTATATAAGCAACCATTGTCACTGGGTTTAAAGCTGCTGTTTTGGGAGACAGCCACAAGGCGGCAGCATTATTACGTTCTCAAGTCTTGTTACTAGGACAACAGAGTCTTCCTGGAGGTAGTGTTCCGAGCTTGTAAATTAGAGTGCAATGTGCTGGGACAAGCCCCCAGACGTTTATGTCTCCTTACTTATGTTTGTTTTTTAAATTTAATTTGTCTTTCTTATCGGAGTAAATTTGATTAGAGTGTTTTGATTGTCTGGCTGTACAGAATCTGCTCAATGATTCACACATATGTCTGTTCATCTTCGGATCCTGTTACCATGTATGTGATTACAGAATGTATATTTTGAAGGTATTGGTGAATATATAATTCATATCATTTATATGTTATATGTTTATATACATTTAACATACATTAGTATATGTATGTTAACTCCATAGTCCTAATTTACCCATCCTCCCACCTTTCATTTTGGCTAACCATTAGTTTATTTGATAAGTCTGTGAGTGTCTTTTTCTGTGGAAATATGTTCATTGGTAGCAATCTTAGGATAACATGTATAAATGATATCATAGGATATTTCATACGCTTTTGACTTACTTAACCTTATATGATTATTTCTAGGCTCAACTCTACTCCTGAAAACAGCATTGTTCATTTTTTTCCAGAGGCTACTATTCCATTTGGTACGTATACCATTTCGTCTTTGTCCATTCATCTGTTTATGGACCTTTTTTTGCTTCCATGTCTTGGCTATTTCAGTATTGTTGCAGTGCACATTTGCCTGCCTCTGTCTTTCCGATTCTGGTGGTCTTAGGTTATAGGCCCAAAAGGTGCCCTGCCGCATCGTATGGTAACTCAATTTTTACCTTTTCAAGCAGCTCCATTCAGTTTGCATTAGTGGTATTACTTCTTTACATCCCACCAGCAGCTAGAAGGTACACATTCCTCTAAAACCCCTTCAGCATTTATAGTTTGTAGACTTTTTGATGATGGTCATGAGTGGTGTTACCTGAAACCTTTTTGAATTTGAATTTGCATGTGGCTAATAATTCCTTATACTGAGCTTTAGGCATGTCCTTTTTTTCTTTTCCTTTTTTTTTTAAAGAGTGAGTACAACTTCTCTCCTCTTATTGACTTCTTGGAAATTTCTCATGTGTTGAATGTTCTTGCCAATTCCCTACCCCAGGGCATATTTTGAGGGCTTGTGTCATTTACAGCCCTGCAGTCCTTGTGACTATATAAGCAATCATTGGCACTGGGTTTAAAGTGCTGTTGTGGGAAGCAGCCACAAGGCGGCAGCATTATTGCGTTCTCAAGTCTTGTTACTAGGAGAACAGCGTCTTCCTGGATGTAGTGTTCTGAGCTTGTAAATTAGAGTGCAATATGCTGGGACAAGCCCCCAGAAGTTTATGTCTCCTAACTTATGTTTTTTTTTTAAATTTAATTTCTATTTCTTATCGGAGTAAATTTGATTAGAGTGTTTTGATTGTCTGGCTGTACAGAATCTGCTCAATGATTCATACATATGTCTGTTCATCTTCGGATCCTGTTACCATGTATGTGATCACAGAATATATATTTTGAAGGTATTGGTGATTATATAATTCATATCGTTTATATGTTATATGTTTATATACATTTAACTTACATTAGTATATGTATGTTAACCCCATAGTCCTAACTTACCCATCCCCCCACCTTTCATTTTGGCTAACCATTAGTTTATTTGATAAGTCTGTGAGTGTCTTTTTCTGTGGAAATATGTTCATTGGTAGCAATCTTAAGAAAACTTGTATAAATGATATCATAGGATATTTGTCATACCCTTTTGACTTACTTAACCTTATATGATTTTTTCTAGGCTCAACTGTAGTCCTGAAAACAGCATTGTTCATTTTTCTCCCGAGGCTACTATTCCATTCTGTCCGTATACCACTTCTTCTTTGTCCATTCATCTGTTTATGGACCTTTTTTTTGCTTCCATATCTTGGCTATTTCAGTATTGTTGCAGTGCATATTTGCCTGCCTCTGTCTCTCCAATTTTGGTGTTCTTAGGTTATAGGCCCAAAAGGTGCCCTGCCGCATCATTTGGTAGCTCAATTTTTACCTTTTCAAGCAGCTCGATTCAGTTTGCGTTAGTGCTGTTTCCACTTTACATCCCACCAGCAGCTAGAAGGTACACAGATCTCTAAAACCCCTTCAGCATTTATAGTTTGTAGACATTTTGCTGATGGTAATGACTGGTGTGAGCTGAAACCTTTTTGAATTTGAATTTGTATGTGGCTAATAATTCCTTATACTAAGCTTTAGGCATGTCCTTTTTTTTCTTTTCCTTTTTTTTTTAAAGAGTGAGTACAACTTCCCTCCTCTTATTGACTTCTTGGAAATTTCTCATGTGTTGAATGTTCTTGCCAATTCCCTACCCCAGGGCATATTTTGAGGGCTTGTGTCATTTACAGCCCTGCAGTCCTTGTGACTATATAAGCAATCATTGGCACTGGGTTTAAAGTGCTGTTGTGGGAAGCAGCCACAAGGCGGCAGCATTATTGCGTTCTCAAATCTTGTTACTAGGAGAACAGAGTCTTCCTGGAGGTAGTGTTCTGAGCTTGTAAATTAGAGTGCAATATGCTGGGACAAGCCCCCAGAAGTTTATGTCTCCTAACTTATGATTTTTTTTAAATTTAATTTCTATTTCTTATCGGAGTAAATTTGATTAGAGTGTTTTGATTGTCTGGCTGTACAGAATCTGCTCAATGATTCATACATATGTCTGTTCATCTTCGGATCCTGTTACCATGTATGTGATCACAGAATATATATTTTGAATGTATTGGTGATTATATAATTCATATCGTTTATATGTTATATGTTTATATACATTTAACTTACATTAGTATATGTATGTTAACCCCATAGTCCTAACTTACCCATCCCCCCACCTTTCATTTTGGCTAACCATTAGTTTATTTGATAAGTCTGTGAGTGTCTTTTTCTGTGGAAATATGTTCATTGGTAGCAATCTTAAGAAAACTTGTATAAATGATATCATAGGATATTTGTCATACCCTTTTGACTTACTTAACCTTATATGATTTTTTCTAGGCTCAACTGTAGTCCTGAAAACAGCATTGTTCATTTTTCTCCCGAGGCTACTATTCCATTCTGTCCGTATACCACTTCTTCTTTGTCCATTCATCTGTTTATGGACCTTTTTTTTGCTTCCATATCTTGGCTATTTCAGTATTGTTGCAGTGCATATTTGCCTGCCTCTGTCTTTCCAATTTTGGTGGTCTTAGGTTATAGGCCCAAAAGGTGCCCTGCCGCATCATTTGGTAGCTCAATTTTTACCTTTTCAAGCAGCTCGATTCAGTTTGCGTTAGTGCTGTTTCCACTTTACAACCCACCAGCAGCTACAAGGTACACAGATCTCTAAAACCCCTTCAGCATTTATAGTTTGTAGACATTTTGCTGATGGTAATGACTGGTGTGAGCTGAAACCTTTTTGAATTTGAATTTGTATGTGGCTAATAATTCCTTATACTAAGCTTTAGGCATGTACTTTTTTTTCTTTTCCTTTTTTTTTTTAAAGAGTGAGTACAACTCCCCTCCTCTTATTGACTTCTTGAAAAATTTCTCATGTGTTGGATTTTCTTGCCTAGTCCCTACCCCAGGGCAATTTTTGAGGGCCTGTGTCATTTACAGCCCTGCAGTCCTTGGGACTATATAAGCAACCATTGTCACTGGGTTTAAAGCTGCTGTTTTGGGAGACAGCCACAAGGCGGCAGCATTATTACGTTCTCAAGTCTTGTTACTAGGACAACAGAGTCTTCCTGGAGGTAGTGTTCCGAGCTTGTAAATTAGAGTGCAATGTGCTGGGACAAGCCCCCAGAAGTTTATGTCTCCTAACTTATGTTTGTTTTTTAAATTTAATTTGTATTTTTTATCGGAGTAAATTTGATTAGAGTGTTTTGATTGTCTGGCTGTACAGAATCTGTTCAATGATTCATACATATATCTGTTCATCTTCGGAACCTGTTAGCATGTATGTGATTACAGAATGTATATTTTGAAGGTATTGGTGATTATATAATTCATATCATTTATATGTTATATGTTTATATACATTTAACTTATATTAGTATATGTATGTTAACCCCATAGTCCTAATTTACCCATCCCCCCACCTTTCATTTTGGCTAACCATTAGTTTATTTGATAAGTCTGTCAGTGTCTTTTTCTGTGGAAATATTTTCATTGGTAGCAATCTTAGGATAACATGTATAAATGATATCATAGGATATTTGTCATACCCTTTTGACTTACTTAACCTTATATGATTATTTCTAGGCTCAACTCTAGTCCTGAAAACGGCATTGTTCATTTTTTTCCAGAGGCTACTATTCCATTTGGTACGTATACCATTTCGTCTTTGTCCATTCATCTGTTTATGGACCTTTTTTTTGCTTCCATGTCTTGGCTATTTCAATATTGTTGCAGTGCACATTTGCCTGCCTCTGTCTTTCCGAATCCGGTGGTCTTAGGTTATAGGCCCAAAAGTTGCCCTGCCACATCATATGGTAGCTCAATGTTTACCTTTTCAAGCAGCTCGATTCAGTTTGCGTTACTGCTGTTACCACTTTACATCCAAACAGCAGCTAGAAGGTACACAGTTCTCTAAAACCCCTTCAGCATTTATAGTTTGTAGACTTTTTGCTGATGGTCATGACTGGTGTGAGCTGAAACCTTTTTGGAGGTTGGATACGCATGTGGCTAATAATTCCTTATGCTGAGCTTTAGGCATGTCCTTTTTTTCTTTTCCTTTTTTTTTAAAGAGTGAGTACAACTTCCGTACTCTTATTGACTTCTTGAAAATTTCTCATGTGTTGAATTTTCTTGCCAATTCCCTACCCCAGGGCATTTTTTGAGGGCCTGTGTCTTTTACAGCCCTGCAGTCCTTGTGACTATATAAGCAACCATTGGCACTGGGTTTAAAGCTACTGTTGTGGGAAGCAGCCACAAGGCGGCAGCATTATTACGTTCTCAAGTCTTGTTACTAGGACAACACAGTCTTCCTGGAGGTAGTGTTCCGAGCCTGTAAATTAGAGTGCAATGTCCTGGGACAAGCCCCCAGAAGTTTATGTCTCCTAACTCATGTTTGTTTTTTAAATTTAATTTCTATTTCTTATCGGAGTAAATTTGATTAGAGTGTTGTGGTTTTCTGGCTGTACAGAATCTGCTCAATGATTCATACATATGTCTGTTCATCTTCGAACCTGTTAGCATGTATGTGATTACAGAATGTATATTTTAAAGGTATTGGTGATTATATAATTTATATAGTTCATATGTTATATGTTTATATACATTTAACATACATTAGTATATGTATGTTAACCCCATAGTCCTAATTTACCCATCCTCCCACCTTTCATTTTGGCTAGCCATTAGTTTATTTGATAAGTCTGTGAGTGTCTTTTTCTGTGGAAATATGTTCATTGGTAGCAATCTTAGGATAACATGTATAAATGATGTCATAGGATATTTGTCATACCCTTTTGACTTACTTAACCTTATATGATTATTTCTAGGCTCAACTGTAGTCCTGAAAACGGCATTGTTCATTTTTTTCCCGAGGCTACTATTCCATTTGGTACGTATCCCACTTCGTCTTTGTCCATTCATCTGTTTATGGACCTTTTTTTTTGCTTCCATGTCTTGGCTATTTCAGTATTGTTGCAATGCACATTTGCCTGCCTCTCTCTTTCCGAATCTGGTGGTCTTAGGTTATAGGCCCAAAAGGTGCCCTGCCGCACCATATGGTAACTCAATTTTTACCTTTTCAAGCAGCTCGATTCAGTTTGCGTTACTGCTGTTACCACTTTACATCCCACCAGCAGCTAGAAGGTACACATTCCTCTAAAACCCCTTCAGCATTTATAGTTTGTAGACTTTTTGATGATGGTCATGAGTGGTGTTACCTGAAACCTTTTTGAATTTGAATTTGCATGTGGCTAATAATTCCTTATACTGAGCTTTAGGCATGTCATTTTTTTCTTTTCCTTTTGTTTTAAAGAGTGAGTACAACTTCCCTCCTCTTATTGACTTCTTGAAAAGTTTCTCATGTGTTGAATTTTTTTGCCTATTCCCTACCCCAGGGCATTTTTTGAAGGCAGGTGTCATTTAGAGCCCTTCAGTCCTTGTGACTATTAAGCAACCTTTGGCACTGGGTTTAAAGCTGCTGTTGTGGGAAACAGCCACAAGGCGGCAGCATTATTACGTTCTCACCTCTTCTTACTAGGGCAACAGAGTCTTCCTGGAGGTAGTTTTCCAAGGTTGTAAATTAGAGTGGAATGTGCTGGGACAAGCCCCCAGAAGTTTATGTCTCCTAACTTATGTTTGCTTTTTAAATTTAATTTCTATTTCTTATCGGAGTAAATTTGATTAGAGTGTTTTGATTGGCTGTACAGAATCTGCTCAATGATTCATACATATATCTGTTCATCTTCGGAACCTGTTATTATGTATGTGATTACAGAATGTATATTTTAAAGGTTTGGTGATTATATAATTTATATAGTTCATATGTTATATGTTTATATACATTTAACATACATTAGTATATGTATGTTAACCCCATAGTCCTAATTTACCCATCCTCCCACCTTTCATTTTGGCTAACCGTTAGTATTTTTGATAAGTCTGTGACTGTCTTTTTCTGTGGAAATATGTTCATTGGTAGTAATCTTAGGAAAACATGTATAAATGATTTCATAGGATATTTGTCACACCCTTTTGACTTACTTACCCTTATATGACTATTTCTAGTCTCAACTGTAGTTCTGAAAACGGCATTGTTCATTTTTTTCCCGAGGCTACTCTTCCATTCTGTCCATATACCACTTCTTCTTTGTCCATTCACCTGTTTATGGACCATTTTTTGCTTCCATGTCTTGGGTATTTCAGTATTGTTGCAGTGCACATTTGCCTGCCTCTGTATTTCCGATTTTGGTGGTCTTAGGTTATAGGCCCAAAAGGTGCCCTGCCGCATCATATGGTAACTCAATTTTTACCTTTTCAAGCAGCTCCATTCAGTATGCGTTAGTTCTGTTACCACTTTACATCCCACCAGCAGCTAGAATGTACACAATTCTCTAAAACCCCTTCAGCATTTATAGTTTGTAGACTTTTTGCTGATGGTCATGACTGGTGTCACCTGAAACCTTTTTGAATTTGAATTTGCATGTGGCTAATAATTCCTTATACTGAGCTTTAGGCATGTCCTTTTTTTTTCTTTTCCTTTTTTTTTAAAGAGTGAGTACAACTTCCCTCCTCTTATTGACTTCTTGAAAAGTTACTCATGTGTTGAATTTTCTTGCCAATTCCACATCCCAGGGCATTTTTTGAGGGCCTGTGTCTTTTACAGCCCTGCAGTCCTTGTGACTATATAAGCAACCATTGGCACTGGGTTTAAAGCTACTGTTGTGGGAAGCAGCCACAAGGCGGCAGCATTATTACGTTCTCAAGTCTTGTTACTAGGACAACACAGTCTTCCTGGAGGTAGTGTTCCGAGCTTGTAAATTAGAGTGCAATGTGCTGGGACAAGCCCCCAGAAGTTTATGTCTCCTAACTTATGTTTGTTTTTTAAATTTAATTTCTATTTCTTATCGGAGTAAATTTGATTAGAGTGTTGTGGTTTTCTGGCTGTACAGAATCTGCTCAATGATTCATACATATGTCTGTTCATCTTCAAACCTGTTAGCATGTATGTGATTACAGAATGTATATTTTAAAGGTATTGGTGATTATATTATTTATATATTTCATATGTTATATGTTTATATACATTTAACATACATTAGTATATGTATTTTAACCCCATTGTCCTAATTTACCCATCCTCCCACCTTTCATTTTGGCTAGCCATTAGTTTATTTGATAAGTCTGTGAGTGTCTTTTTCTGTGGAAATATGTTCATTGGTAGCAATCTTAGGATAACATGTATAAATGATGTCATAGGATATTTGTCACACCCTTTTGACTTACTTACCCTTATATGACTATTTCTAGTCTCAACTGTAGTTCTGAAAACGGCATTGTTCATTTTTTTCCCGAGGCTACTCTTCCATTCTGTCCATATACCACTTCTTCTTTGTCCATTCACCTGTTTATGGACCATTTTTTGCTTCCATGTCTTGGGTATTTCAGTATTGTTGCAGTGCACATTTGCCTGCCTCTGTATTTCCGATTTTGGTGGTCTTAGGTTATAGGCCCAAAAGGTGCCCTGCCGCATCATATGGTAACTCAATTTTTACCTTTTCAAGCAGCTCCATTCAGTATGCGTTAGTTCTGTTACCACTTTACATCCCACCAGCAGCTAGAATGTACACAATTCTCTAAAACCCCTTCAGCATTTATAGTTTGTAGACTTTTTGCTGATGGTCATGACTGGTGTCACCTGAAACCTTTTTGAATTTGAATTTGCATGTGGCTAATAATTCCTTATACTGAGCTTTAGGCATGTCCTTTTTTTTTCTTTTCCTTTTTTTTTAAAGAGTGAGTACAACTTCCCTCCTCTTATTGACTTCTTGAAAAGTTACTCATGTGTTGAATTTTCTTGCCAATTCCACATCCCAGGGCATTTTTTGAGGGCCTGTGTCTTTTACAGCCCTGCAGTCCTTGTGACTATATAAGCAACCATTGGCACTGGGTTTAAAGCTACTGTTGTGGGAAGCAGCCACAAGGCGGCAGCATTATTACGTTCTCAAGTCTTGTTACTAGGACAACACAGTCTTCCTGGAGGTAGTGTTCCGAGCTTGTAAATTAGAGTGCAATGTGCTGGGACAAGCCCCCAGAAGTTTATGTCTCCTAACTTATGTTTGTTTTTTAAATTTAATTTCTATTTCTTATCGGAGTAAATTTGATTAGAGTGTTGTGGTTTTCTGGCTGTACAGAATCTGCTCAATGATTCATACATATGTCTGTTCATCTTCGAACCTGTTAGCATGTATGTGATTACAGAATGTATATTTTAAAGGTATTGGTGATTATATTATTTATATATTTCATATGTTATATGTTTATATACATTTAACATACATTAGTATATGTATTTTAACCCCATTGTCCTAATTTACCCATCCTCCCACCTTTCATTTTGGCTAGCCATTAGTTTATTTGATAAGTCTGTGAGTGTCTTTTTCTGTGGAAATATGTTCATTGGTAGCAATCTTAGGATAACATGTATAAATGATGTCATAGGATATTTGTCATACCCTTTTGACTTACTTAACCTTATATGATCATTTCTAGGCTCAACTGTAGTCCTGAAAACGGCATTGTTCATTTTTTTCCCGAGGCTACTATTCCATTTGGTACGTATCCCACTTCGTCTTTGTCCATTCATCTGTTTATGGACCTTTTTTTTTGCTTCCATGTCTTTGCTATTTCAGTATTGTTGCAGTGCACATTTGCCTGCCTCTGTCTTTCCGATTCTGGTGGTCTTAGGTTATAGGCCCAAAAGGTGCCCTTCCGCATCATATGGTAGCTCAATTTTTACGTTTTCAAGCAGTTCGATTCAGTTTGCATTAGTGCTGTTACGACTTTATATCCCACCAGCAGCTAGAAGGTACACACTTCTCTAAAACCCCTTCAGCATTTATAGTTTGTAGACTTTTTGCTGATGGTCATGACTGGTGTGAGCTGAAACCTTTTTGGAGGTTGGATACGCATGTGGCTAATAATTCCTTATGCTGAGCTTTAGGCATGTCCTATTTTTTCTTTTCCTTTTTTTTAAAATGAGTGAGTACAACTTCCCTCCTCTTATTGATTTCTTGAAAAGTTTCTTATGTGTTGAATTTTCTTGCCTATTCCCTACCCCAGGGCATTTTTTGAGTGCCTGTGTCATTTACAACCGTGCAGTCCTTGTGACTATATAAGCAACCATTGGCACTGGGTTTAAAGGTGCTGTTTTTGGAGACAGCCACAAGGCGGCAGCATTATTACGTTCTCAAGTCTTGTTACTAGGACAACAGAGTCTTCCTGGAGGTAGTGTTCCGAGCTTTTAAATTAGAGTGCAATGTGCTGGGACAAGCCCCCAGAAGTTTATGTCTCCTTACTTATGTTTGTTTTTTAAATTTAATTCGTATTTTTTATCGGAGTAAATTTGATTAGAGTGTTTTGATTATCTGGCTGTACAGAATCTGTTCAATGATTCATACATATATCTGTTCATCTTCGGAACCTGTTAGCATGTATGTGATTACAGAATGTATATTTTAAAGGTATTGGTGATTATATTATTTATATAGTTTATATATTATATGTTTATATACATTTAACATACATTAGTATATGTATGTTAACCCCATTGTCCTAATTTACCCATACTCCCACCTTTCATTTTGGCTAACCATTAGTTTATTTGATAAGTCTGTGAGTGTCTTTTTCTGTGGAAATATGTTCATTGGTAGCAATCTTAGGATAACATGTATTAATGATATCATAGGATATTTGTCATACCCTTTTGACTTACTTAACCTTATATGATTATTTCTAGGCTCAACTCTAGTCCTGAAAACGGCATTGTTCATTTTTTTCCAGAGGCTTCTATTCCATTTGGTACGTGTACCATTTCGTCTTTGTCCATTCATCTGTTTATGGACCTTTTTTTTGCTTCCATGTCTTGGCTATTTCAATATTGTTGCAGTGCACATTTGCCTGCCTCTGTCTTTCCGAATCCAGTTGTCTTAGGTTATAGGCCCAAAATGTGCCCTGCCGCATCATATGGTAGCTCAATGTTTACCTTTTCAAGCAGCTCGATTCAGTTTGCGTTACTGCTGTTACCACTTTACATCCCACCAGCAGCTAGAAGGTACACAGTTCTCTAAAACCCCTTCAGCATTTATAGTTTGTAGACTTTTTGCTGATGGTCATGACTGGTGTGAGCTGAAACCTTTTTGGAGGTTGGATACGCATGTGGCTAATAATTCCTTATGCTGAGCTTTAGGCATGTCCTTTTTTTCTTTTCCTTTTTTTTTAAAGAGTGACTACAACTTCCCTCCTCTTATTGACTTCTTGAAAATTTCTCATGTGTTGAATTTTCTTGCCAATTCCATACCCCAGGGCATTTTTTGAGGGCCTGTGTCTTTTACAGCCCTGCAGTCCTTGTGACTATATAAGCAACCATTGGCACTGGGTTTAAAGCTACTGTTGTGGGAAGCAGCCACAAGGCGGCAGCATTATTACGTTCTCAAGTCTTGTTACTAGGACAACACAGTCTTCCTGGAGGTAGTGTTCCGAGCTTGTAAATTAGAGTGCAATGTGCTGGGACAAGCCCCCAGAAGTTTATGTCTCCTAACTTATGTTTGTTTTTTAAATTTAATTTCTATTTCTTATCGGAGTAAATTTGATTAGAGTGTTGTGGTTTTCTGGCTGTACAGAATCTGCTCAATGATTCATACATATGTCTGTTCATCTTCGAACCTGTTAGCATGTATGTGATTACAGAATGTATATTTTAAATGTATTGGTGATTATATAATTTATATATTTCATATGTTATATGTTTATATACATTTAACATACATTAGTATATGTATTTTAACCCCATAGTCCTAATTTACCCATCCTCCCACCTTTCATTTTGGCTAGCCATTAGTTTATTTGATAAGTCTGTGAGTGTCTTTTTCTGTGGAAATATGTTCATTGGTAGCAATCTTAGGATAACATGTATAAATGATGTCATAGGATATTTGTCATACCCTTTTGACTTACTTAACCTTATATGATTATTTCTAGGCTCAACTGTAGTCCTGAAAACGGCATTGTTCATTTTTTTCCCGAGGCTACTCTTCCATTCTGTCCATATACCACTTCTTCTTTGTCCATTCACCTGTTTATGGACCTTTTTTTTGCTTCCATGTCTTTGCTATTTCAGTATTGTTGCAGTGCACATTTGCCTGCCTCTGTCTTTCCGATTCTGGTGGTCTTAGGTTATAGGCCCAAAAGGTGCCCTGCCGCATCATATGGTAGCTCAATTTTTACGTTTTCAAGCAGCTCGATTCAGTTTGCATTAGTGCTGTTACGACTTTATATCCCACCAGCAGCTAGAAGGTACACACTTCTCTAAAACCCCTTCAGCATTTATAGTTTGTAGACTTTTTGCTGATGGTCATGACTGGTGTGAGCTGAAACCTTTTTGGAGGTTGGATACGCATGTGGCTAATAATTCCTTATGCTGAGCTTTAGGCATGTCCTATTTTTTCTTTTCCTTTTTTTTAAAAAGAATGAGTACAACTTCCCTCCTCTTATTGATTTCTTGAAAAGTTTCTTATGTGTTGAATTTTCTTGCCTATTCCCTACCCCAGGGCATTTTTTGAGTGCCTGTGTCATTTACAACCGTGCAGTCCTTGTGACTATATAAGCAACCATTGGCACTGGGTTTAAAGGTGCTGTTTTTGGAGACAGCCACAAGGCGGCAGCATTATTACGTTCTCAAGTCTTGTTACTAGGACAACAGAGTCTTCCTGGAGGTAGTGTTCCGAGCTTTTAAATTAGAGTGCAATGTGCTGGGACAAGCCCCCAGAAGTTTATGTCTCCTTACTTATGTTTGTTTTTTAAATTTAATTTGTATTTTTTATCGGAGTAAATTTGATTAGAGTGTTTTGATTGTCTGGCTGTACAGAATCTGTTCAATGATTCATACATATGTCTGTTCATCTTCGGATCCTGTTACCATGTATGTGATCACAGAATATATATTTTGAAGGTATTGGTGATTATATAATTCATATCGTTTATATGTTATATGTTTATATACATTTAACTTACATTAGTATATGTATGTTAACCCCATAGTCCTAACTTACCCATCCCCCCACCTTTCATTTTGGATAAACATTAGTTTATTTGATAAGTCTGTGAGTGTCTTTTTCTGTGGAAATATGTTCATTGGTAGCAATCTTAAGAAAACTTGTATAAATGATATCATAGGATATTTGTCATACCCTTTTGACTTACTTAACCTTATATGATTTTTTCTAGGCTCAACTGTAGTCCTGAAAACAGCATTGTTCATTTTTCTCCCGAGGCTACTATTCCATTCTGTCCGTATACCACTTCTTCTTTGTCCATTCATCTGTTTATGGACCTTTTTTTTGCTTCCATATCTTGGCTATTTCAGTATTGTTGCAGTGCATATTTGCCTGCCTCTGTCTTTCCAATTTTGGTGGTCTTAGGTTATAGGCCCAAAAGGTGCCCTACCCCATCATTTGGTAGCTCAATTTTTACCTTTTCAAGCAGCTCGATTCAGTTTGCGTTAGTGCTGTTTCCACTTTACATCCCACCAGCAGCTAGAAGGTACACAGATCTCTAAAACCCCTTCAGCATTTATAGTTTGTAGACATTTTGCTGATGGTAATGACTGGTGTGAGCTGAAACCTTTTTGAATTTGAATTTGTATGTGGCTAATAATTCCTTATACTGAGCTTTAGGCATGTCATTTTTTTCTTTTCCTTTTGTTTTAAAGAGTGAGTACAACTTCCCTCCTCTTATTGACTTCTTGAAAAGTTTCTCATGTGTTGAATTTTTTTGCCTATTCCCTACCCCAGGGCATTTTTTGAAGGCAGGTGTCATTTAGAGCCCTTCAGTCCTTGTGACTATTAAGCAACCTTTGGCACTGGGTTTAAAGCTGCTGTTGTGGGAAACAGCCACAAGGCGGCAGCATTATTACGTTCTCAACTCTTGTTACTAGGGCAACAGAGTCTTCCTGGAGGTAGTTTTCCAAGGTTGTAAATTAGAGTGGAATGTGCTGGGACAAGCCCCCAGAAGTTTATGTCTCCTAACTTATGTTTGCTTTTTAAATTTAATTTCTATTTCTTATCGGAGTAAATTTGATTAGAGTGTTTTGATTGGCTGTACAGAATCTGCTCAATGATTCATACATATATCTGTTCATCTTCGGAACCTGTTATCAAGTATGTGATTACAGAATATATATTTTGAAGGTATTGGTGATTATATAATTCATATCGTTTATATGTTATATGTTTATATACATTTAACTTACATTAGTATATGTATGTTAACCCCATAGTCCTAACTTACCCATCCCCCCACCTTTCATTTTGGCTAACCATTAGTTTATTTGATAAGTCTGTGAGTGTCTTTTTCTGTGGAAATATGTTCATTGGTAGCAATCTTAAGAAAACTTGTATAAATGATATCATAGGATATTTGTCATACCCTTTTGACTTACTTAACCTTATATGATTTTTTCTAGGCTCAACTGTAGTCCTGAAAACAGCATTGTTCATTTTTCTCCCGAGGCTACTATTCCATTCTGTCCGTATACCACTTCTTCTTTGTCCATTCATCTGTTTATGGACCTTTTTTTTGCTTCCATATCTTGGCTATTTCAGTATTGTTGCAGTGCATATTTGCCTGCCTCTGTCTTTCCAATTTTGGTGGTCTTAGGTTATAGGCCCAAAAGGTGCCCTGCCGCATCATTTGGTAGCTCAATTTTTACCTTTTCAAGCAGCTCGATTCAATTTGCGTTAGTGCTGTTTCCACTTTACATCCCACCAGCAGCTAGAAGGTACACAGATCTCTAAAACCCCTTCAGCATTTATACTTTGTAGACATTTTGCTGATGGTAATGACTGGTGTGAGCTGAAACCTTTTTGAATTTGAATTTGTATGTGGCTAATAATTCCTTATACTAAGCTTTAGGCATGTCCTTTTTTTTCTTTTCCTTTTTTTTTTTTAAAGAGTGAGTACAACTCCCCTCCTCTTATTGACTTCTTGAAAAATTTCTCATGTGTTGGATTTTCTTGCCTATTCCCTACCCCAGGGCAATTTTTGAGGGCCTGTGTCATTTACAGCCCTGCAGTCCTTGTGACTATATAAGCAACCATTGTCAATGGGTTTAAAGCTGCTGTTTTGGGAGACAGCCACAAGGCGGCAGCATTATTACGTTCTCAAGTCTTGTTACTAGGACAACAGAGTCTTCCTGGAGGTAGTGTTCCGAGCTTTTAAATTAGAGTGCAATGTGCTGGGACAAGCCCCCAGAAGTTTATGTCTCCTTACTTATGTTTGTTTTTTAAATTTAATTTGTCTTTCTTATCGGAGTAAATTTGATTAGAGTGTTTTGATTGTCTGGCTGTACAGAATCTGCTCAATGATTCACACATATGTCTGTTCATCTTCGGATCCTGTTACCATGTATGTGATTACAGAATGTATATTTTGAAGGTATTGGTGAATATATAATTCATATCATTTATATGTTATATGTTTATATACATTTAACATACATTAGTATATGTATGTTAACTCCATAGTCCTAATTTACCCATCCTCCCACCTTTCATTTTGGCTAGCCATTAGTTTATTTGATAAGTCTGTGAGTGTCTTTTTCTGTGGAAATATGTTCATTGGTAGCAATCTTAGGATAACATGTATAAATGATGTCATAGGATATTTGTCATACCCTTTTGACTTACTTAACCTTATATGATTATTTCTAGGCTCAACTGTAGTCCTGAAAACGGCATTGTTCATTTTTTTCCCGAGGCTACTATTCCATTTGGTACGTATCCCACTTCGTCTTTGTCCA
Source organism: Balaenoptera physalus (assembly GCF_965194825.1). Classification (NCBI taxonomy): domain Eukaryota; kingdom Metazoa; phylum Chordata; class Mammalia; order Artiodactyla; family Balaenopteridae; genus Balaenoptera; species Balaenoptera physalus. Next base: position 45,970 of record NW_028125354.1, read on the forward strand.
TTCATCTGTTTATGGACCTTTTTTTTTGCTTCCATGTCTTTGCTATTTCAGTATTGTTGCAGTGCACATTTGCCTGCCTCTGTCTTTCCGATTCTGGTGGTCTTAGGTTATAGGCCCAAAAGATGCCCTGCCGCATCATATGGTAGCTCAATTTTTACGTTTTCAAGCAGCTCGATTCAGTTTGCATTAGTGCTGTTACGACTTTATATCCCACCAGCAGCTAGAAGGTACACACTTCTCTAAAACCCCTTCAGCATTTATAGCTTGTAGACTTTTTGCTGATGGTCATGACTGGTGTGAGCTGAAACCTTTTTGGAGGTTGGATACGCATGTGGCTAATAATTCCTTATGCTGAGCTTTAGGCATGTCCTATTTTTTCTTTTCCTTTTTTTTAAAATGAGTGAGTACAACTTCCCTCCTCTTATTGATTTCTTGAAAAGTTTCTTATGTGTTGAATTTTCTTGCCTATTCCCTACCCCAGGGCATTTTTTGAGTGCCTGTGTCATTTACAACCGTGCAGTCCTTGTGACTATATAAGCAACCATTGGCACTGGGTTTAAAGGTGCTGTTTTTGGAGACAGCCACAAGGCGGCAGCATTATTACGTTCTCAAGTCTTGTTACTAGGACAACAGAGTCTTCCTGGAGGTAGTGTTCCGAGCTTTTAAATTAGAGTGCAATGTGCTGGGACAAGCCCCCAGAAGTTTATGTCTCCTTACTTATGTTTGTTTTTTAAATTTAATTTGTATTTTTTATCGGAGTAAATTTGATTAGAGTGTTTTGATTGTCTGGCTGTACAGAATCTGTTCAATGATTCATACATATGTCTGTTCATCTTCGGATCCTGTTACCATGTATGTGATCACAGAATATATATTTTGAAGGTATTGGTGATTATATAATTCATATCGTTTATATGTTATATGTTTATATACATTTAACTTACATTAGTATATGTATGTTAACCCCATAGTCCTAACTTACCCATCCCCCCACCTTTCATTTTGGCTAAACATTAGTTTATTTGATAAGTCTGTGAGTGTCTTTTTCTGTGGAAATATGTTCATTGGTAGCAATCTTAAGAAAACTTGTATAAATGATATCATAGGATATTTGTCATACCCTTTTGACTTACTTAACCTTATATGATTTTTTCTAGGCTCAACTGTAGTCCTGAAAACAGCATTGTTCATTTTTCTCCCGAGGCTACTATTCCATTCTGTCCGTATACCACTACTTCTTTGTCCATTCATCTGTTTATGGACCTTTTTTTTGCTTCCATATCTTGGCTATTTCAGTATTGTTGCAGTGCATATTTGCCTGTCTCTGTCTTTCCAGTTTTGGTGGTCTTAGGTTATAGGCCCAAAAGGTGCCCTGCCCCATCATTTGGTAGCTCAATTTTTACCTTTTCAAGCAGCTCGATTCAGTTTGCGTTAGTGCTGTTTCCACTTTACATCCCACCAGCAGCTAGAAGGTACACAGATCTCTAAAACCCCTTCAGCATTTATAGTTTGTAGACATTTTGCTGATGGTAATGACTGGTGTGAGCTGAAACCTTTTTGAATTTGAATTTGTATGTGGCTAATATTTCCTTATACTAAGCTTTAGGCATGTCCTTTTTTTTCTTTTCCTTTTTTTTTTAAAGAGTGAGTACAACTTCCCTCCTCTTATTGACTTCTTGGAAATTTCTCATGTGTTGAATGTTCTTGCCAATTCCCTACCCCAGGGCATATTTTGAGGGCTTGTGTCATTTACAGCCCTGCAGTCCTTGTGACTATATAAGCAATCATTGGCACTGGGTTTAAAGTGCCGTTGTGGGAAGCAACCACAAGGCGGCAGCATTATTGCGTTCTCAAGTCTTGTTACTAGGAGAACAGAGTCTTCCTGGAGGTAGTGTTCCGAGCTTTTAAATTAGAGAGCAATGTGCTGGGACAAGCCCCCAGAAGTTTATGTCTCCTTACTTATGTTTGTTTTTTAAACTTAATTTGTATTTTTTATCGGAGTAAATTTGATTAGAGTGTTTTGATTGTCTGGCTGTACAGAATCTGTTCAATGATTCATACATATATCTGTTCATCTTCAGAACCTGTTAGCATGTATGTGATTACAGAATGTATATTTTAAAGGTATTGGTGATTATATTATTTATATAGTTTATATATTATATGTTTATATACATTTAACATACATTAGTATATGTATGTTAACCCCATTGTCCTAATTTACCCATCCTCCCACCTTTCATTTTGGCTAACCATTAGTTTATTTGATAAGTCTGTGAGTGTCTTTTTCTGTGGAAATATGTTCATTGGTAGCAATCTTAGGATAACATGTATTAATGATATCATAGGATATTTGTCATACCCTTTTGACTTACTTAACCTTATATGATTATTTCTAGGCTCAACTCTAGTCCTGAAAACGGCATTGTTCATTTTTTTCCAGAGGCTTCTATTCCATTTGGTACGTGTACCATTTCGTCTTTGTCCATTCATCTGTTTATGGACCTTTTTTTTGCTTCCATGTCTTGGCTATTTCAATATTGTTGCAGTGCACATTTGCCTGCCTCTGTCTTTCCGAATCCAGTGATCTTAGGTTATAGGCCCAAAATGTGCCCTGCCGCATCATATGGTAGCTCAGTGTTTACCTTTTCAAGCAGCTCGATTCAGTTTGCGTTACTGCTGTTACCACTTTACATCCCCCCAGCAGCTAGAAGGTACACAGTTCTCTAAAACCCCTTCAGCATTTATAGTTTGTAGACTTTTTGCTGATGGTCATGACTGGTGTGAGCTGAAACCTTTTTGGAGGTTGGATACGCATGTGGCTAATAATTCCTTATGCTGAGCTTTAGGCATGTCCTTTTTTTCTTTTCCTTTTTTTTTAAAGAGTGACTACAACTTCCCTCCTCTTATTGACTTCTTGAAAATTTCTCATGTGTTGAATTTTCTTGCCAATTCCATACCCCAGGGAATTTTTTGAGGGCCTGTGTCTTTTACAGCCCTGCAGTCCTTGTGACTATATAAGCAACCATTGGCACTGGGTTTAAAGCTACTGTTGTGGGAAGCAGCCACAAGGCGGCAGCATTATTACGTTCTCAAGTCTTGTTACTAGGACAACACAGTCTTCCTGGAGGTAGTGTTCCGAGCTTGTAAATTAGAGTGCAATGTGCTGGGACAAGCCCCCAGAAGTTTATGTCTCCTAACTTATGTTTGTTTTTTAAATTTAATTTCTATTTCTTATCGGAGTAAATTTGATTAGAGTGTTGTGGTTTTCTGGCTGTACAGAATCTGCTCAATGATTCATACATATGTCTGTTCATCTTCGAACCTGTTAGCATGTATGTGATTACAGAATGTATATTTTAAAGGTATTGGTGATTATATAATTTATATATTTCATATGTTATATGTTTATATACATTTAACATACATTAGTATATGTATTTTAACCCCATAGTCCTAATTTACCCATCCTCCCACCTTTCATTTTGGCTAGCCATTAGTTTATTTGATAAGTCTGTGAGTGTCTTTTTCTGTGGAAATATGTTCATTGGTAGCAATCTTAGGATAACATGTATAAATGATGTCCTAGGATATTTGTCATACCCTTTTGACTTACTTAACCTTATATGATTATTTCTAGGCTCAACTGTAGTCCTGAAAACGGCATTGTTCATTTTTTTCCCGAGGCTACTATTCCATTTGGTACGTATCCCACTTCGTCTTTGTCCATTCATCTGTTTATGGACCTTTTTTTTGCTTCCATATCTTGGCTATTTCAATATTGTTGCAATGCACATTTGCCTGCCTCTCTCTTTCCGAATCTGGTGGTCTTAGGTTATAGGCCCAAAAGGTGCCCTGCCGCATCATATGGTAGCTCAATTTTTACCTTTTCAAGCAGCTCCATTCAGTTTGCGTTAGTGCTGTTGCCACTTTACATCCCACCAGCAGCTAGAAGGTACACAGATCTCTAAAACCCCTTCAGCATTTATAGTTTGTAGACATTTTGCTGATGGTAATGACTGGTGTGAGCTGAAACCTTTTTGAATTTGAATTTGTATGTGGCTAATAATTCCTTATACTGAGCTTTAGGCATGTCCTTTTTTTTCTTTTCCTTTTTTTTTTAAAGAGTGAGTACAACTCCCCTCCTCTTATTGACTTCTTGAAAAATTTCTCATGTGTTGGATTTTCTTGCCCATTCCCTACCCCAGGGCAATTTTTGAGGGCCTGTGTCATTTACAGCCCTGCAGTCCTTGTGACTATATAAGCAACCATTGTCACTGGGTTTAAAGCTGCTGTTTTGGGAGACAGCCACAAGGCGGCAGCATTATTACGTTCTCAAGTCTTGTTACTAGGACAACAGAGTCTTCCTGGAGGTAGTGTTCCGAGCTTGTAAATTAGAGTGCAATGTGCTGGGACAAGCCCCCAGACGTTTATGTCTCCTTACTTATGTTTGTTTTTTAAATTTAATTTGTCTTTCTTATCGGAGTAAATTTGATTAGAGTGTTTTGATTGTCTGGCTGTACAGAATCTGCTCAATGATTCACACATATGTCTGTTCATCTTCGGATCCTGTTACCATGTATGTGATTACAGAATGTATATTTTGAAGGTATTGGTGAATATATAATTCATATCATTTATATGTTATATGTTTATATACATTTAACATACATTAGTATATGTATGTTAACTCCATAGTCCTAATTTACCCATCCTCCCACCTTTCATTTTGGCTAACCATTAGTTTATTTGATAAGTCTGTGAGTGTCTTTTTCTGTGGAAATATGTTCATTGGTAGCAATCTTAGGATAACATGTATAAATGATATCATAGGATATTTCATACGCTTTTGACTTACTTAACCTTATATGATTATTTCTAGGCTCAACTCTACTCCTGAAAACAGCATTGTTCATTTTTTTCCAGAGGCTACTATTCCATTTGGTACGTATACCATTTCGTCTTTGTCCATTCATCTGTTTATGGACCTTTTTTTGCTTCCATGTCTTGGCTATTTCAGTATTGTTGCAGTGCACATTTGCCTGCCTCTGTCTTTCCGATTCTGGTGGTCTTAGGTTATAGGCCCAAAAGGTGCCCTGCCGCATCGTATGGTAACTCAATTTTTACCTTTTCAAGCAGCTCCATTCAGTTTGCATTAGTGGTATTACTTCTTTACATCCCACCAGCAGCTAGAAGGTACACATTCCTCTAAAACCCCTTCAGCATTTATAGTTTGTAGACTTTTTGATGATGGTCATGAGTGGTGTTACCTGAAACCTTTTTGAATTTGAATTTGCATGTGGCTAATAATTCCTTATACTGAGCTTTAGGCATGTCCTTTTTTTCTTTTCCTTTTTTTTTTAAAGAGTGAGTACAACTTCTCTCCTCTTATTGACTTCTTGGAAATTTCTCATGTGTTGAATGTTCTTGCCAATTCCCTACCCCAGGGCATATTTTGAGGGCTTGTGTCATTTACAGCCCTGCAGTCCTTGTGACTATATAAGCAATCATTGGCACTGGGTTTAAAGTGCTGTTGTGGGAAGCAGCCACAAGGCGGCAGCATTATTGCGTTCTCAAGTCTTGTTACTAGGAGAACAGCGTCTTCCTGGATGTAGTGTTCTGAGCTTGTAAATTAGAGTGCAATATGCTGGGACAAGCCCCCAGAAGTTTATGTCTCCTAACTTATGTTTTTTTTTTAAATTTAATTTCTATTTCTTATCGGAGTAAATTTGATTAGAGTGTTTTGATTGTCTGGCTGTACAGAATCTGCTCAATGATTCATACATATGTCTGTTCATCTTCGGATCCTGTTACCATGTATGTGATCACAGAATATATATTTTGAAGGTATTGGTGATTATATAATTCATATCGTTTATATGTTATATGTTTATATACATTTAACTTACATTAGTATATGTATGTTAACCCCATAGTCCTAACTTACCCATCCCCCCACCTTTCATTTTGGCTAACCATTAGTTTATTTGATAAGTCTGTGAGTGTCTTTTTCTGTGGAAATATGTTCATTGGTAGCAATCTTAAGAAAACTTGTATAAATGATATCATAGGATATTTGTCATACCCTTTTGACTTACTTAACCTTATATGATTTTTTCTAGGCTCAACTGTAGTCCTGAAAACAGCATTGTTCATTTTTCTCCCGAGGCTACTATTCCATTCTGTCCGTATACCACTTCTTCTTTGTCCATTCATCTGTTTATGGACCTTTTTTTTGCTTCCATATCTTGGCTATTTCAGTATTGTTGCAGTGCATATTTGCCTGCCTCTGTCTCTCCAATTTTGGTGTTCTTAGGTTATAGGCCCAAAAGGTGCCCTGCCGCATCATTTGGTAGCTCAATTTTTACCTTTTCAAGCAGCTCGATTCAGTTTGCGTTAGTGCTGTTTCCACTTTACATCCCACCAGCAGCTAGAAGGTACACAGATCTCTAAAACCCCTTCAGCATTTATAGTTTGTAGACATTTTGCTGATGGTAATGACTGGTGTGAGCTGAAACCTTTTTGAATTTGAATTTGTATGTGGCTAATAATTCCTTATACTAAGCTTTAGGCATGTCCTTTTTTTTCTTTTCCTTTTTTTTTTAAAGAGTGAGTACAACTTCCCTCCTCTTATTGACTTCTTGGAAATTTCTCATGTGTTGAATGTTCTTGCCAATTCCCTACCCCAGGGCATATTTTGAGGGCTTGTGTCATTTACAGCCCTGCAGTCCTTGTGACTATATAAGCAATCATTGGCACTGGGTTTAAAGTGCTGTTGTGGGAAGCAGCCACAAGGCGGCAGCATTATTGCGTTCTCAAATCTTGTTACTAGGAGAACAGAGTCTTCCTGGAGGTAGTGTTCTGAGCTTGTAAATTAGAGTGCAATATGCTGGGACAAGCCCCCAGAAGTTTATGTCTCCTAACTTATGATTTTTTTTAAATTTAATTTCTATTTCTTATCGGAGTAAATTTGATTAGAGTGTTTTGATTGTCTGGCTGTACAGAATCTGCTCAATGATTCATACATATGTCTGTTCATCTTCGGATCCTGTTACCATGTATGTGATCACAGAATATATATTTTGAATGTATTGGTGATTATATAATTCATATCGTTTATATGTTATATGTTTATATACATTTAACTTACATTAGTATATGTATGTTAACCCCATAGTCCTAACTTACCCATCCCCCCACCTTTCATTTTGGCTAACCATTAGTTTATTTGATAAGTCTGTGAGTGTCTTTTTCTGTGGAAATATGTTCATTGGTAGCAATCTTAAGAAAACTTGTATAAATGATATCATAGGATATTTGTCATACCCTTTTGACTTACTTAACCTTATATGATTTTTTCTAGGCTCAACTGTAGTCCTGAAAACAGCATTGTTCATTTTTCTCCCGAGGCTACTATTCCATTCTGTCCGTATACCACTTCTTCTTTGTCCATTCATCTGTTTATGGACCTTTTTTTTGCTTCCATATCTTGGCTATTTCAGTATTGTTGCAGTGCATATTTGCCTGCCTCTGTCTTTCCAATTTTGGTGGTCTTAGGTTATAGGCCCAAAAGGTGCCCTGCCGCATCATTTGGTAGCTCAATTTTTACCTTTTCAAGCAGCTCGATTCAGTTTGCGTTAGTGCTGTTTCCACTTTACAACCCACCAGCAGCTACAAGGTACACAGATCTCTAAAACCCCTTCAGCATTTATAGTTTGTAGACATTTTGCTGATGGTAATGACTGGTGTGAGCTGAAACCTTTTTGAATTTGAATTTGTATGTGGCTAATAATTCCTTATACTAAGCTTTAGGCATGTACTTTTTTTTCTTTTCCTTTTTTTTTTTAAAGAGTGAGTACAACTCCCCTCCTCTTATTGACTTCTTGAAAAATTTCTCATGTGTTGGATTTTCTTGCCTAGTCCCTACCCCAGGGCAATTTTTGAGGGCCTGTGTCATTTACAGCCCTGCAGTCCTTGGGACTATATAAGCAACCATTGTCACTGGGTTTAAAGCTGCTGTTTTGGGAGACAGCCACAAGGCGGCAGCATTATTACGTTCTCAAGTCTTGTTACTAGGACAACAGAGTCTTCCTGGAGGTAGTGTTCCGAGCTTGTAAATTAGAGTGCAATGTGCTGGGACAAGCCCCCAGAAGTTTATGTCTCCTAACTTATGTTTGTTTTTTAAATTTAATTTGTATTTTTTATCGGAGTAAATTTGATTAGAGTGTTTTGATTGTCTGGCTGTACAGAATCTGTTCAATGATTCATACATATATCTGTTCATCTTCGGAACCTGTTAGCATGTATGTGATTACAGAATGTATATTTTGAAGGTATTGGTGATTATATAATTCATATCATTTATATGTTATATGTTTATATACATTTAACTTATATTAGTATATGTATGTTAACCCCATAGTCCTAATTTACCCATCCCCCCACCTTTCATTTTGGCTAACCATTAGTTTATTTGATAAGTCTGTGAGTGTCTTTTTCTGTGGAAATATGTTCATTGGTAGCAATCTTAGGATAACATGTATTAATGATATCATAGGATATTTGTCATACCCTTTTGACTTACTTAACCTTATATGATTATTTCTAGGCTCAACTCTAGTCCTGAAAACGGCATTGTTCATTTTTTTCCAGAGGCTTCTATTCCATTTGGTACGTGTACCATTTCGTCTTTGTCCATTCATCTGTTTATGGACCTTTTTTTTGCTTCCATGTCTTGGCTATTTCAATATTGTTGCAGTGCACATTTGCCTGCCTCTGTCTTTCCGAATCCAGTTGTCTTAGGTTATAGGCCCAAAATGTGCCCTGCCGCATCATATGGTAGCTCAATGTTTACCTTTTCAAGCAGCTCGATTCAGTTTGCGTTACTGCTGTTACCACTTTACATCCCACCAGCAGCTAGAAGGTACACAGTTCTCTAAAACCCCTTCAGCATTTATAGTTTGTAGACTTTTTGCTGATGGTCATGACTGGTGTGAGCTGAAACCTTTTTGGAGGTTGGATACGCATGTGGCTAATAATTCCTTATGCTGAGCTTTAGGCATGTCCTTTTTTTCTTTTCCTTTTTTTTTAAAGAGTGACTACAACTTCCCTCCTCTTATTGACTTCTTGAAAATTTCTCATGTGTTGAATTTTCTTGCCAATTCCATACCCCAGGGCATTTTTTGAGGGCCTGTGTCTTTTACAGCCCTGCAGTCCTTGTGACTATATAAGCAACCATTGGCACTGGGTTTAAAGCTACTGTTGTGGGAAGCAGCCACAAGGCGGCAGCATTATTACGTTCTCAAGTCTTGTTACTAGGACAACACAGTCTTCCTGGAGGTAGTGTTCCGAGCTTGTAAATTAGAGTGCAATGTGCTGGGACAAGCCCCCAGAAGTTTATGTCTCCTAACTTATGTTTGTTTTTTAAATTTAATTTCTATTTCTTATCGGAGTAAATTTGATTAGAGTGTTGTGGTTTTCTGGCTGTACAGAATCTGCTCAATGATTCATACATATGTCTGTTCATCTTCGAACCTGTTAGCATGTATGTGATTACAGAATGTATATTTTAAATGTATTGGTGATTATATAATTTATATATTTCATATGTTATATGTTTATATACATTTAACATACATTAGTATATGTATTTTAACCCCATAGTCCTAATTTACCCATCCTCCCACCTTTCATTTTGGCTAGCCATTAGTTTATTTGATAAGTCTGTGAGTGTCTTTTTCTGTGGAAATATGTTCATTGGTAGCAATCTTAGGATAACATGTATAAATGATGTCATAGGATATTTGTCATACCCTTTTGACTTACTTAACCTTATATGATTATTTCTAGGCTCAACTGTAGTCCTGAAAACGGCATTGTTCATTTTTTTCCCGAGGCTACTCTTCCATTCTGTCCATATACCACTTCTTCTTTGTCCATTCACCTGTTTATGGACCTTTTTTTTGCTTCCATGTCTTTGCTATTTCAGTATTGTTGCAGTGCACATTTGCCTGCCTCTGTCTTTCCGATTCTGGTGGTCTTAGGTTATAGGCCCAAAAGGTGCCCTGCCGCATCATATGGTAGCTCAATTTTTACGTTTTCAAGCAGCTCGATTCAGTTTGCATTAGTGCTGTTACGACTTTATATCCCACCAGCAGCTAGAAGGTACACACTTCTCTAAAACCCCTTCAGCATTTATAGTTTGTAGACTTTTTGCTGATGGTCATGACTGGTGTGAGCTGAAACCTTTTTGGAGGTTGGATACGCATGTGGCTAATAATTCCTTATGCTGAGCTTTAGGCATGTCCTATTTTTTCTTTTCCTTTTTTTTAAAAAGAATGAGTACAACTTCCCTCCTCTTATTGATTTCTTGAAAAGTTTCTTATGTGTTGAATTTTCTTGCCTATTCCCTACCCCAGGGCATTTTTTGAGTGCCTGTGTCATTTACAACCGTGCAGTCCTTGTGACTATATAAGCAACCATTGGCACTGGGTTTAAAGGTGCTGTTTTTGGAGACAGCCACAAGGCGGCAGCATTATTACGTTCTCAAGTCTTGTTACTAGGACAACAGAGTCTTCCTGGAGGTAGTGTTCCGAGCTTTTAAATTAGAGTGCAATGTGCTGGGACAAGCCCCCAGAAGTTTATGTCTCCTTACTTATGTTTGTTTTTTAAATTTAATTTGTATTTTTTATCGGAGTAAATTTGATTAGAGTGTTTTGATTGTCTGGCTGTACAGAATCTGTTCAATGATTCATACATATGTCTGTTCATCTTCGGATCCTGTTACCATGTATGTGATCACAGAATATATATTTTGAAGGTATTGGTGATTATATAATTCATATCGTTTATATGTTATATGTTTATATACATTTAACTTACATTAGTATATGTATGTTAACCCCATAGTCCTAACTTACCCATCCCCCCACCTTTCATTTTGGATAAACATTAGTTTATTTGATAAGTCTGTGAGTGTCTTTTTCTGTGGAAATATGTTCATTGGTAGCAATCTTAAGAAAACTTGTATAAATGATATCATAGGATATTTGTCATACCCTTTTGACTTACTTAACCTTATATGATTTTTTCTAGGCTCAACTGTAGTCCTGAAAACAGCATTGTTCATTTTTCTCCCGAGGCTACTATTCCATTCTGTCCGTATACCACTTCTTCTTTGTCCATTCATCTGTTTATGGACCTTTTTTTTGCTTCCATATCTTGGCTATTTCAGTATTGTTGCAGTGCATATTTGCCTGCCTCTGTCTTTCCAATTTTGGTGGTCTTAGGTTATAGGCCCAAAAGGTGCCCTACCCCATCATTTGGTAGCTCAATTTTTACCTTTTCAAGCAGCTCGATTCAGTTTGCGTTAGTGCTGTTTCCACTTTACATCCCACCAGCAGCTAGAAGGTACACAGATCTCTAAAACCCCTTCAGCATTTATAGTTTGTAGACATTTTGCTGATGGTAATGACTGGTGTGAGCTGAAACCTTTTTGAATTTGAATTTGTATGTGGCTAATAATTCCTTATACTGAGCTTTAGGCATGTCATTTTTTTCTTTTCCTTTTGTTTTAAAGAGTGAGTACAACTTCCCTCCTCTTATTGACTTCTTGAAAAGTTTCTCATGTGTTGAATTTTTTTGCCTATTCCCTACCCCAGGGCATTTTTTGAAGGCAGGTGTCATTTAGAGCCCTTCAGTCCTTGTGACTATTAAGCAACCTTTGGCACTGGGTTTAAAGCTGCTGTTGTGGGAAACAGCCACAAGGCGGCAGCATTATTACGTTCTCAACTCTTGTTACTAGGGCAACAGAGTCTTCCTGGAGGTAGTTTTCCAAGGTTGTAAATTAGAGTGGAATGTGCTGGGACAAGCCCCCAGAAGTTTATGTCTCCTAACTTATGTTTGCTTTTTAAATTTAATTTCTATTTCTTATCGGAGTAAATTTGATTAGAGTGTTTTGATTGGCTGTACAGAATCTGCTCAATGATTCATACATATATCTGTTCATCTTCGGAACCTGTTATCAAGTATGTGATTACAGAATATATATTTTGAAGGTATTGGTGATTATATAATTCATATCGTTTATATGTTATATGTTTATATACATTTAACTTACATTAGTATATGTATGTTAACCCCATAGTCCTAACTTACCCATCCCCCCACCTTTCATTTTGGCTAACCATTAGTTTATTTGATAAGTCTGTGAGTGTCTTTTTCTGTGGAAATATGTTCATTGGTAGCAATCTTAAGAAAACTTGTATAAATGATATCATAGGATATTTGTCATACCCTTTTGACTTACTTAACCTTATATGATTTTTTCTAGGCTCAACTGTAGTCCTGAAAACAGCATTGTTCATTTTTCTCCCGAGGCTACTATTCCATTCTGTCCGTATACCACTTCTTCTTTGTCCATTCATCTGTTTATGGACCTTTTTTTTGCTTCCATATCTTGGCTATTTCAGTATTGTTGCAGTGCATATTTGCCTGCCTCTGTCTTTCCAATTTTGGTGGTCTTAGGTTATAGGCCCAAAAGGTGCCCTGCCGCATCATTTGGTAGCTCAATTTTTACCTTTTCAAGCAGCTCGATTCAATTTGCGTTAGTGCTGTTTCCACTTTACATCCCACCAGCAGCTAGAAGGTACACAGATCTCTAAAACCCCTTCAGCATTTATACTTTGTAGACATTTTGCTGATGGTAATGACTGGTGTGAGCTGAAACCTTTTTGAATTTGAATTTGTATGTGGCTAATAATTCCTTATACTAAGCTTTAGGCATGTCCTTTTTTTTCTTTTCCTTTTTTTTTTTTAAAGAGTGAGTACAACTCCCCTCCTCTTATTGACTTCTTGAAAAATTTCTCATGTGTTGGATTTTCTTGCCTATTCCCTACCCCAGGGCAATTTTTGAGGGCCTGTGTCATTTACAGCCCTGCAGTCCTTGTGACTATATAAGCAACCATTGTCAATGGGTTTAAAGCTGCTGTTTTGGGAGACAGCCACAAGGCGGCAGCATTATTACGTTCTCAAGTCTTGTTACTAGGACAACAGAGTCTTCCTGGAGGTAGTGTTCCGAGCTTTTAAATTAGAGTGCAATGTGCTGGGACAAGCCCCCAGAAGTTTATGTCTCCTTACTTATGTTTGTTTTTTAAATTTAATTTGTCTTTCTTATCGGAGTAAATTTGATTAGAGTGTTTTGATTGTCTGGCTGTACAGAATCTGCTCAATGATTCACACATATGTCTGTTCATCTTCGGATCCTGTTACCATGTATGTGATTACAGAATGTATATTTTGAAGGTATTGGTGAATATATAATTCATATCATTTATATGTTATATGTTTATATACATTTAACTTACATTAGTATATGTATGTTAACCCCATAGTCCTAATTTACCCATCCTCCCACCTTTCATTTTGGCTAACCATTAGTTTATTTGATAAGTCTGTGAGTGTCTTTTTCTGTGGAAATATGTTCATTGGTAGCAATCTTAGGAAAACTTGTATAAATAATATCATAGGATATTTGTAATACCCTTTTGTCTTACTTAACCTTATATGATTATTTCTAGTCTCAACTCTAGTCCTGAAAACGGCATTGTTCATTTTTTTCCCGAGGCTACTCTTCCATTCTGTCCATATACCACTTCTTCTTTGTCCATTCACCTGTTTATGGACCTTTTTTTTGCTTCCATGTCTTTGCTATTTCAGTATTGTTGCAGTGCACATTTGCCTGCCTCTGTCTTTCCGAGTCTGGTGGTCTTAGGTTATAGGCCCAAAAGGTGCCCTGCCGCATCATATGGTAGCTCAATTTTTACGTTTTCAAGCAGCTCGATTCAGTTTGCATTAGTGCTGTTACGACTTTATATCCCACCAGCAGCTAGAAGGTACACACTTCTCTAAAACCCCTTCAGCATTTATAGTTTGTAGACTTTTTGCTGATGGTCATGACTGGTGTGAGCTGAAACCTTTTTGGAGGTTGGATACGCATGTGGCTAATAATTCCTTATGCTGAGCTTTAGGCATGTCCTTTTTTTCTTTTCCTTTTTTTTTTTAAAGAGTGAGTACAACTTCCCTCCTCTTATTGACTTCTTGGAAATTTCTCATGTGTTGAATGTTCTTGCCAATTCCCTACCCCAGGGCATATTTTGAGGGCTTGTGTCATTTACAGCCCTGCAGTCCTTGTGACTATATAAGCAATCATTGGCACTGGGTTTAAAGTGCTGTTGTGGGAAGCAGCCACAAGGCGGCAGCATTATTGCGTTCTCAAGTCTTGTTACTAGGAGAACAGAGTCTTCCTGGGGGTAGTGTTCTGAGCTTGTAAATTAGAGTGCAATATGCTGGGACAAGCCCCCAGAAGTTTATGTCTCCTAACTTATGTTTTTTTTTTAATTTAATTTCTATTTCTTATCGGAGTAAATTTGATTAGAGTGTTTTGATTGTCTGGCTGTACAGAATCTGCTCAATGATTCATACATATGTCTGTTCATCTTCGGATCCTGTTACCATGTATGTGATCACAGAATATATATTTTGAAGGTATTGGTGATTATATAATTCATATCGTTTATATGTTATATGTTTATATACATTTAACTTACATTAGTATATGTATGTTAACCCCATAGTCCTAACTTACCCATCCCCCCACCTTTCATTTTGGCTAACCATTAGTTTATTTGATAAGTCTGTGAGTGTCTTTTTCTGTGGAAATATGTTCATTGGTAGCAATCTTAAGAAAACTTGTATAAATGATATCATAGGATATTTGTCATACCCTTTTGACTTACTTAAACTTATATGATTTTTTCTAGGCTCAACTGTAGTCCTGAAAACAGCATTGTTCATTTTTCTCCCGAGGCTACTATTCCATTCTCTCCGTATACCACTTCTTCTTTGTCCATTCATCTGTTTATGGACCTTTTTTTTGCTTCCATATCTTGGCTATTTCAGTATTGTTGCAGTGCACATTTGCCTGCCTCTGTCTTTCCGATTCTGGTGGTCTTAGGTTATAGGCCCAAAAGGTGCCCTGCCGCATCATATGGTAGCTCAATTTTTACGTTTTCAAGCAGCTCGATTCAGTTTGCATTAGTGATGTTACGACTTTATATCCCACCAGCAGCTAGAAGGTACACACTTCTCTAAAACTCCTTCAGCATTTATAGTTTGTAGACTTTTTGCTGATGGTCATGACTGGTGTGAGCTGAAACCTTTTTGGAGGTTGGATACGCATGTGGCTAATAATTCCTTATGCTGAGCTTTAGGCATGTCCTATTTTTTCTTTTCCTTTTTTTTAAAAAGAGTGAGTACAACTTCCCTCCTCTTATTGATTTCTTGAAAAGTTTCTTATGTGTTGAATTTTCTTGCCTATTCCCTACCCCAGGGCATTTTTTGAGTGCCTGTGTCATTTACAACCGTACAGTCCTTGTGAGTATATAAGCAACCATTGGCACTGGGTTTAAAGGTGCTGTTTTTGGAGACAGCCACAAGGCGGCAGCATTATTACGTTCTCAAGTCTTGTTACTAGGACAACAGAGTCTTCCTGGAGGTAGTGTTCCGAGCTTTTAAATTAGAGTGCAGTGTGCTGGGACAAGCCCCCAGAAGTTTATGTCTCCTTACTTATGTTTGTTTTTTAAATTTAATTTGTATTTTTTATCGGAGTAAATTTGATTAGAGTGTTTTGATTGTCTGGCTGTACAGAATCTGTTCAAAGAATCATACATATGTCTGTTCATCTTCGGATCCTGTTACCATGTATGTGATTACAGAATGTATATTTTGAAGGTATTGGTGATTATATAATTCATATCATTTATATGTTATATGTTTATATACATTTAACTTATATTGGTATATGTATGTTAACCCCATAGTCCTAATTTACCCATCCCCCCACCTTTCATTTTGGCTAACCATTAGTTTATTTGATAAGTCTGTGAGTGTCTTTTTCAGTGGAAATATGTTCATTGGTAGCAATCTTAGGATAACATGTATAAATGATATCATAGGATATTTGTCATACCCTTTTGACTTACTTAACCTTATATGATAATTTCTAGTCTCAACTCTAGTCCTGAAAACGGCATTGTTCATTTTTTTCCAGAGGCTACTATTCCATTTGGTACGTATACCATTTCGTCTTTGTCCTTTCATCTGTTTATGGACCTTTTTTTTGCTTCCATGTCTTGGCTATTTCAATATTGTTGCAGTGCACATTTGCCTGCCTCTGTCTTTCCGAATCCGGTGGTCTTAGGTTATAGGCCCAAAAGGTGCCCTGCCGCATCATATGGTAGCTCAATGTTTACCTTTTCAAGCAGCTCAGTTCAGTTTGCGTTACTGCTGTTACCACTTTACATCCAAACAGCAGCTAGAAGGTACACAGTTCTCTAAAACCCCTTCAGCATTTATAGTTTGTAGACTTTTTGCTGATGGTCATGACTGGTGTGAGCTGAAACCTTTTTGGAGGTTGGATACACATGTGGCTAATAATTCCTTATGCTGAGCTTTAGGCATGTCCTTTTTTTCTTTTCCTTTTTTTTTAGAGTGAGTACAACTTCCGTACTCTTATTGACTTCTTGAAAATTTCTCATGTGTTGAATTTCCTTGCCTATTCCCTACACCAGGGCATTTTTTGAGGGCCTGTGTCTTTTACAGCCCTGCAGTCCTTGTGACTATATAAGCAACCATTGGTACTGGGTTTAAAGCTACTGTTGTGGGAAGCAGCCACAAGGCGGCAGCATTATTACGTTCTCAAGTCTTGTTACTAGGACAACACAGTCTTCCTGGAGGTAGTGTTCCGAGCCTGTAAATTAGAGTGCAATGTCCTGGGACAAGCCCCCAGAAGTTTATGTCTCCTAACTTATGTTTGTTTTTTAAATTTAATTTCTATTTCTTATCGGAGTAAATTTGATTAGAGTGTTGTGGTTTTCTGGCTGTACAGAATCTGCTCAATGATTCATACATATGTCTGTTCATCTTCGGATCCTGTTACCATGTATGTGATTACAGAATGTATATTTTGAAGGTATTGGTGAATATATAATTCATATCATTTATATGTTATATGTTTATATACATTTAACATACATTAGTATATGTATGTTAACCCCATAGTCCTAATTTACCCATCCTCCCACCTTTCATTTTGGCTAACCATTAGTTTATATGATAAGTCTGTGAGTGTCTTTTTCTGTGGAAATATGTTCATTGGTAGCAATCTTAGGATAACATGTATAAATGATATCATAGAATATTTGTCATACCCTTTTGACTTACTTAACCTTATATGATTATTTCTAGGCTCAACTCTAGTCCTGAAAACAGCATTGTTCATTTTTTTCCAGAGGCTACTATTCCATTTGGTACGTATACCATTTCGTCTTTGTCCATTCATCTGTTTATGGACCTTTTTTTGCTTCCATGTCTTGGCTATTTCAGTATTGTTGCAGTGCACATTTGCCTGCCTCTGTCTTTCCGATTCTGGTGGTCTTAGGTTATAGGCCCAAAAGGTGCCCTGCCGCATCGTATGGTAACTCAATTTTTACCTTTTCAAGCAGCTCCATTCAGTTTGCATTAGTGGTATTACTTCTTTACATCCCACCAGCAGCTAGAAGGTACACATTCCTCTAAAACCCCTTCAGCATTTATAGTTTGTAGACTTTTTGATGATGGTCATGAGTGGTGTTACCTGAAACCTTTTTGAATTTGAATTTGCATGTGGCTAATAATTCCTTATACTGAGCTTTAGGCATGTCATTTTTTTCTTTTCCTTTTGTTTTAAAGAGTGAGTACCACTTCCCTCCTCTTATTGACTTCTTGAAAAGTTTCTCATGTGTTGAATTTTTTTGCCTATTCCCTACCCCAGGGCATTTTTTGAAGGCAGGTGTCATTTAGAGCCCTTCAGTCCTTGTGACTATTAAGCAACCTTTGGCACTGGGTTTAAAGCTGCTGTTGTGGGAAACAGCCACAAGGCGGCAGCATTATTGCGTTCTCAAGTCTTGTTACTAGGAGAACAGAGTCTTCCTGGAGGTAGTGTTCTGAGCTTGTAAATTAGAGTGCAATATGCTGGGACAAGCCCCCAGAAGTTTATGTCTCCTAACTTATGTTTTTTTTTTAAATTTAATTTCTATTTCTTATCGGAGTAAATTTGATTAGAGTGTTGTGGTTTTCTGGCTGTACAGAATCTGCTCAATGATTCATACATATGTCTGTTCATCTTCGAACCTGTTAGCATGTATGTGATTACAGAATGTATATTTTAAAGGTATTGGTGATTATATAATTTATATATTTCATATGTTATATGTTTATATACATTTAACATACATTAGTATATGTATTTTAACCCCATAGTCCTAATTTACCCATCCTCCCACCTTTCATTTTGGCTAGCCATTAGTTTATTTGGTAAGTCTGTGAGTGTCTTTTTCTGTGGAAATATGTTCATTGGTAGCAATCTTAGGATAACATGTATAAATGATGTCCTAGGATATTTGTCATACCCTTTTGACTTACTTAACCTTATATGATTATTTCTAGGCTCAACTGTAGTCCTGAAAACGGCATTGTTCATTTTTTTCCCGAGGCTACTATTCCATTTGGTACGTATCCCACTTCGTCTTTGTCCATTCATCTGTTTATGGACCTTTTTTTTGCTTCCATGTCTTGGCTATTTCAATATTGTTGCAATGCACATTTGCCTGCCTCTCTCTTTCCGAATCTGGTGGTCTTAGGTTATAGGCCCAAAAGGTGCCCTGCCGCATCATATGGTAGCTCAATTTTTACCTTTTCAAGAAGCTCCATTCAGTTTGCGTTAGTGCTGTTGCCACTTTACATCCCACCAGCAGCTAGAAGGTACACAGATCTCTAAAACCCCTTCAGCATTTATAGTTTGTAGACATTTTGCTGATGGTAATGACTGGTGTGAGCTGAAACCTTTTTGAATTTGAATTTGTATGTGGCTAATAATTCCTTATACTGAGCTTTAGGCATGTCCTTTTTTTTCTTTTCCTTTTTTTTTTAAAGAGTGAGTACAACTCCCCTCCTCTTATTGACTTCTTGAAAAATTTCTCATGTGTTGGATTTTCTTGCCTATTCCCTACCCCAGGGCAATTTTTGAGGGCCTGTGTCATTTACAGCCCTGCAGTCCTTGTGACTATATAAGCAACCATTGTCACTGGGTTTAAAGCTGCTGTTTTGGGAGACAGCCACAAGGCGGCAGCATTATTACGTTCTCAAGTCTTGTTACTAGGACAACAGAGTCTTCCTGGAGGTAGTGTTCCGAGCTTGTAAATTAGAGTGCAATGTGCTGGGACAAGCCCCCAGAAGTTTATGTCTCCTTACTTATGTTTGTTTTTTAAATTTAATTTGTCTTTCTTATCGGAGTAAATTTGATTAGAGTGTTTTGATTGTCTGGCTGTACAGAATCTGCTCAATGATTCACACATATGTCTGTTCATCTTCGGATCCTGTTACCATGTATGTGATTACAGAATGTATATTTTGAAGGTATTGGTGAATATATAATTCATATCATTTATATGTTATATGTTTATATACATTTAACTTACATTAGTATATGTATGTTAACCCCATAGTCCTAATTTACCCATCCTCCCACCTTTCATTTTGGCTAACCATTAGTTTATTTGATAAGTCTGTGAGTGTCTTTTTCTGTGGAAATATGTTCATTGGTAGCAATCTTAGGAAAACTTGTATAAATAATATCATAGGATATTTGTAATACCCTTTTGTCTTACTTAACCTTATATGATTATTTCTAGTCTCAACTCTAGTCCTGAAAACGGCATTGTTCATTTTTTTCCCGAGGCTACTCTTCCATTCTGTCCATATACCACTTCTTCTTTGTCCATTCACCTGTTTATGGACCTTTTTTTTGCTTCCATGTCTTTGCTATTTCAGTATTGTTGCAGTGCACATTTGCCTGCCTCTGTCTTTCCGATTCTGGTGGTCTTAGGTTATAGGCCCAAAAGGTGCCCTGCCGCATCATATGGTAGCTCAATTTTTACGTTTTCAAGCAGCTCGATTCAGTTTGCATTAGTGCTGTTACGACTTTATATCCCACCAGCAGCTAGAAGGTACACACTTCTCTAAAACCCCTTCAGCATTTATAGTTTGTAGACTTTTTGCTGATGGTCATGACTGGTGTGAGCTGAAACCTTTTTGGAGGTTGGATACGCATGTGGCTAATAATTCCTTATGCTGAGCTTTAGGCATGTCCTATTTTTTCTTTTCCTTTTTTTTAAAAAGAGTGAGTACAACTTCCCTCCTCTTATTGATTTCTTGAAAAGTTTCTTATGTGTTGAATTTTCTTGCCTATTCCCTACCCCAGGGCATTTTTTGAGTGCCTGTGTCATTTACAACCGTGCAGTCCTTGTGACTATATAAGCTACCATTGGCACTGGGTTTAAAGGTGCTGTTTTTGGAGACAGCCACAAGGCGGCAGCATTATTACGTTCTCAAGTCTTGTTACTAGGACAACAGAGTCTTCCAGGAGGTAGTGTTCCGAGCTTTTAAATTAGAGTGCAATGTGCTGGGACAAGCCCCCAGAAGTTTATGTCTCCTTACTTATGTTTGTTTTTTAAATTTAATTTGTATTTTTTATCGGAGTAAATTTGATTAGAGTGTTTTGATTGTCTGGCTGTACAGAATCTGTTCAATGATTCATACATATGTCTGTTCATCTTCGGATCCTGTTACCATGTATGTGATTACAGAATGTATATTTTGAAGGTATTGGTGATTATATAATTCATATCATTTATATGTTATATGTTTATATATATTTAACTTATATTAGTATATGTATGTTAACCCCATAGTCCTAATTTACCCATCCCCCCACCTTTCATTTTGGCTAACCATTAGTTTATTTGATAAGTCTGTGAGTGTCTTTTTCAGTGGAAATATGTTCATTGGTAGCAATCTTAGGATAACATGTATAAATGATATCATAGGATATTTGTCATACCCTTTTGACTTACTTAACCTTATATGATTATTTCTAGGCTCAACTCTAGTCCTGAAAACGGCATTGTTCATTTTTTTCCAGAGGCTACTATTCCATTTGGTACGTATACCATTTCGTCTTTGTCCTTTCATCTGTTTATGGACCTTTTTTTTGCTTCCATGTCTTTGCTATTTCAATATTGTTGCAGTGCACATTTGCCTGCCTCTGTCTTTCCGAATCCGGTGGTCTTAGGTTATAGGCCCAAAAGGTGCCCTACCGCATCATATGGTAGCTCAATGTTTACCTTTTCAAGCAGCTCAATTCAGTTTGCGTTACTGCTGTTACCACTTTACATCCAAACAGCAGCTAGAAGGTACACAGTTCTCTAAAACCCCTTCAGCATTTATAGTTTGTAGACTTTTTGCTGATGGTCATGACTGTTGTGAGCTGAAACCTTTTTGGAGGTTGGATACACATGTGGCTAATAATTCCTTATGCTGAGCTTTAGGCATGTCCTTTTTTTCTTTTACTTTTTTTTTAGAGTGAGTACAACTTCCGTACTCTTATTGACTTCTTGAAATTTTCTCATGTGTTGAATTTCCTTGCCTATTCCCTACTCCAGGGCATTTTTTGAGGGCCTGTGTCTTTTACAGCCCTGCAGTCCTTGTGACTATATAAGCAACCATTGGTACTGGGTTTAAAGCTACTGTTGTGGGAAGCAGCCACAAGGCGGCAGCATTATTACGTTCTCAAGTCTTGTTACTAGGACAACACAGTCTTCCTGGAGGTAGTGTTCCGAGCCTGTAAATTAGAGTGCAATGTCCTGGGACAAGCCCCCAGAAGTTTATGTCTCCTAACTTATGTTTGTTTTTTAAATTTAATTTCTATTTCTTATCGGAGTAAATTTGATTAGAGTGTTGTGGTTTTCTGGCTGTACAGAATCTGCTCAATGATTCATACATATGTCTGTTCATCTTCGGATCCTGTTACCATGTATGTGATTACAGAATGTATATTTTGAAGGTATTGGTGAATATATAATTCATATCATTTATATGTTATATGTTTATATACATTTAACATACATTAGTATATGTATGTTAACCCCATAGTCCTAATTTACCCATCCTCCCACCTTTCATTTTGGCTAACCATTAGTTTATATGATAAGTCTGTGAGTGTCTTTTTCTGTGGAAATATGTTCATTGGTAGCAATCTTAGGATAACATGTATAAATGATATCATAGGATATTTCATACCCTTTTGACTTACTTAACCATATATGATTATTTCTAGGATCAACTCTACTCCTGAAAACAGCATTGTTCATTTTTTTCCAGAGACTACTATTCCATTTGGTACGTATACCATTTCGTCTTTGTCCATTCATCTGTTTATGGACCTTTTTTTGCTTCCATGTCTTGGCTATTTCAGTATTGTTGCAGTGCACATTTGCCTGCCTCTGTCTTTCCGATTCTGGTGGTCTTAGGTTATAGGCCCAAAAGGTGCCCTGCCGCATCGTATGGTAACTCAATTTTTACCTTTTCAAGCAGCTCCTTTCAGTTTGCATTAGTGGTATTACTTCTTTACATCCCACCAGCAGCTAGAAGGTACACATTCCTCTAAAACCCCTTCAGCATTTATAGTTTGTAGACTTTTTGATGATGGTCATGAGTGGTGTTACCTGAAACCTTTTTGAATTTGAATTTGCATGTGGCTAATAATTCCTTATACTGAGCTTTAGGCATGTCATTTTTTTCTTTTCCTTTTGTTTTAAAGAGTGAGTACAACTTCCCTCCTCTTATTGACTTCTTGAAAAGTTTCTCATGTGTTGAATTTTTTTGCCTATTCCCTACCCCAGGGCATTTTTTGAAGGCAGGTGTCATTTAGAGCCCTTCAGTCCTTGTGACTATTAAGCAACCTTTGGCACTGGGTTTAAAGCTGCTGTTGTGGGAAACAGCCACAAGGCGGCAGCATTATTACGTTCTCAACTCTTGTTACTAGGGCAACAGAGTCTTCCTGGAGGTAGTTTTCCAAGGTTGTAAATTAGAGTGGAATGTGCTGGGACAAGCCCCCAGAAGTTTATGTCTCCTAACTTATGTTTGCTTTTTAAATTTAATTTCTATTTCTTATCGGAGTAAATTTGATTAGAGTGTTTTGATTGGCTGTACAGAATCTGCTCAATGATTCATACATATATCTGTTCATCTTCGGAACCTGTTATCAAGTATGTGATCACAGAATATATATTTTGAAAGTATTGGTGATTATATAATTCATATCATTTATATGTTATATGTTTATATACATTTAACTTACATTAGTATATATATGTTAACCCCATAGTCCTAACTTACCCATCCCCCCACCTTTCATTTTGGCTAACCATTAGTTTATTTGATAAGTCTGTGAGTGTCTTTTTCTGTGGAAATATGTTCATTGGTAGCAATCTTAAGAAAACTTGTATAAATGATATCATAGGATATTTGTCATACCCTTTTGACTTACTTAACCTTATATGATTTTTTCTAGGCTCAACTGTAGTCCTGAAAACAGCATTGTTCATTTTTCTCCCAAGGCTACTATTCCATTCTGTCCGTATACCACTTCTTCTTTGTCCATTCATCTGTTTATGGACCTTTTTTTTGCTTCCATATCTTGGCTATTTCAGTATTGTTGCAGTGCATATTTGCCTGCCTCTGTCTTTCCAATTTTGGTGGTCTTAGGTTATAGGCCCAAAAGGTGCCCTGCCGCATCATTTGGTAGCTCAATTTTTACCTTTTCAAGCAGCTCGATTCAGTTTGCGTTAGTGCTGTTTCCACTTTACATCCCACCAGCAGCTAGAAGGTACACAGATCTCTAAAACCCCTTCAGCATTTATAGTTTGTAGACATTTTGCTGATGGTAATGACTGGTGTGAGCTGAAACCTTTTTGAATTTGAATTTGTATGTGGCTAATAATTCCTTATACTAAGCTTTAGGCATGTCCTTTTTTTTCTTTTCCTTTTTTTTTTAAAGAGTGAGTACAACTTCCCTCCTCTTATTGACTTCTTGGAAATTTCTCATGTGTTGAATGTTCTTGCCAATTCCCTACCCCAGGGCATATTTTGAGGGCTTGTGTCATTTACAGCCCTGCACTCCTTGTGACTATATAAGCAATCATTGGCACTTGGTTTAAAGTGCTGTTGTGGGAAGCAGCCTCAAGGCGGCAGCATTATTGTGTT
Source organism: Balaenoptera physalus (assembly GCF_965194825.1). Classification (NCBI taxonomy): domain Eukaryota; kingdom Metazoa; phylum Chordata; class Mammalia; order Artiodactyla; family Balaenopteridae; genus Balaenoptera; species Balaenoptera physalus. The sequence continues at coordinate 70,168 of NW_028125354.1, forward strand.
CTCAAGTCTTGTTACTAGGAGAACAGAGTATTACTGGAGGTAGTGTTCTGAGCTTGTAAATTAGAGTGCAATATGCTGGGACAAGCCCCCAGAAGTTTATGTCTCCTAACTTATGTTTTTTTTTTAAATTTAATTTCTATTTCTTATCGGAGTAAATTTGATTAGAGTGTTTTGATTGTCTGGCTGTACAGAATCTGCTCAATGATTCATACATATGTCTGTTCATCTTCGGATCCTGTTACCATGTATGTGATCACAGAATATATATTTTGAAGGTATTGGTGATTATATAATTCATATCGTTTATATGTTATATGTTTATATACATTTAACTTACATTAGTATATGTATGTTAACCCCATAGTCCTAACTTACCCATCCCCCCACCTTTCATTTTGGCTAACCATTAGTTTATTTGATAAGTCTGTGAGTGTCTTTTTCTGTGGAAATATGTTCATTGGTAGCAATCTTAAGAAAACTTGTATAAATGATATCATAGGATATTTGTCATACCCTTTTGACTTACTTAACCTTATATGATTTTTTCTAGGCTCAACTGTAGTCCTGAAAACAGCATTGTTCATTTTTCTCCCGAGGCTACTATTCCATTCTGTCCGTATACCACTTCTTCTTTGTCCATTCATCTGTTTATGGACCTTTTTTTTGCTTCCATATCTTGGCTATTTCAGTATTGTTGCAGTGCATATTTGCCTGCCTCTGTCTCTCCAATTTTGGTGTTCTTAGGTTATAGGCCCAAAAGGTGCCCTGCCGCATCATTTGGTAGCTCAATTTTTACCTTTTCAAGCAGCTCGATTCAGTTTGCGTTAGTGCTGTTTCCACTTTACATCCCACCAGCAGCTAGAAGGTACACAGATCTCTAAAACCCCTTCAGCATTTATAGTTTGTAGACATTTTGCTGATGGTAATGACTGGTGTGAGCTGAAACCTTTTTGAATTTGAATTTGTATGTGGCTAATAATTCCTTATACTAAGCTTTAGGCATGTCCTTTTTTTTCTTTTCCTTTTTTTTTTAAAGAGTGAGTACAACTTCCCTCCTCTTATTGACTTCTTGGAAATTTCTCATGTGTTGAATGTTCTTGCCAATTCCCTACCCCAGGGCATATTTTGAGGGCTTGTGTCATTTACAGCCCTGCAGTCCTTGTGACTATATAAGCAATCATTGGCACTGGGTTTAAAGTGCTGTTGTGGGAAGCAGCCACAAGGCGGCAGCATTATTGCGTTCTCAAATCTTGTTACTAGGAGAACAGAGTCTTCCTGGAGGTAGTGTTCTGAGCTTGTAAATTAGAGTGCAATATGCTGGGACAAGCCCCCAGAAGTTTATGTCTCCTAACTTATGATTTTTTTTAAATTTAATTTCTATTTCTTATCGGAGTAAATTTGATTAGAGTGTTTTGATTGTCTGGCTGTACAGAATCTGCTCAATGATTCATACATATGTCTGTTCATCTTCGGATCCTGTTACCATGTATGTGATCACAGAATATATATTTTGAATGTATTGGTGATTATATAATTCATATCGTTTATATGTTATATGTTTATATACATTTAACTTACATTAGTATATGTATGTTAACCCCATAGTCCTAACTTACCCATCCCCCCACCTTTCATTTTGGCTAACCATTAGTTTATTTGATAAGTCTGTGAGTGTCTTTTTCTGTGGAAATATGTTCATTGGTAGCAATCTTAAGAAAACTTGTATAAATGATATCATAGGATATTTGTCATACCCTTTTGACTTACTTAACCTTATATGATTTTTTCTAGGCTCAACTGTAGTCCTGAAAACAGCATTGTTCATTTTTCTCCCGAGGCTACTATTCCATTCTGTCCGTATACCACTTCTTCTTTGTCCATTCATCTGTTTATGGACCTTTTTTTTGCTTCCATATCTTGGCTATTTCAGTATTGTTGCAGTGCATATTTGCCTGCCTCTGTCTTTCCAATTTTGGTGGTCTTAGGTTATAGGCCCAAAAGGTGCCCTGCCGCATCATTTGGTAGCTCAATTTTTACCTTTTCAAGCAGCTCGATTCAGTTTGCGTTAGTGCTGTTTCCACTTTACAACCCACCAGCAGCTACAAGGTACACAGATCTCTAAAACCCCTTCAGCATTTATAGTTTGTAGACATTTTGCTGATGGTAATGACTGGTGTGAGCTGAAACCTTTTTGAATTTGAATTTGTATGTGGCTAATAATTCCTTATACTAAGCTTTAGGCATGTACTTTTTTTTCTTTTCCTTTTTTTTTTTAAAGAGTGAGTACAACTCCCCTCCTCTTATTGACTTCTTGAAAAATTTCTCATGTGTTGGATTTTCTTGCCTAGTCCCTACCCCAGGGCAATTTTTGAGGGCCTGTGTCATTTACAGCCCTGCAGTCCTTGGGACTATATAAGCAACCATTGTCACTGGGTTTAAAGCTGCTGTTTTGGGAGACAGCCACAAGGCGGCAGCATTATTACGTTCTCAAGTCTTGTTACTAGGACAACAGAGTCTTCCTGGAGGTAGTGTTCCGAGCTTGTAAATTAGAGTGCAATGTGCTGGGACAAGCCCCCAGAAGTTTATGTCTCCTAACTTATGTTTGTTTTTTAAATTTAATTTGTATTTTTTATCGGAGTAAATTTGATTAGAGTGTTTTGATTGTCTGGCTGTACAGAATCTGTTCAATGATTCATACATATATCTGTTCATCTTCGGAACCTGTTAGCATGTATGTGATTACAGAATGTATATTTTGAAGGTATTGGTGATTATATAATTCATATCATTTATATGTTATATGTTTATATACATTTAACTTATATTAGTATATGTATGTTAACCCCATAGTCCTAATTTACCCATCCCCCCACCTTTCATTTTGGCTAACCATTAGTTTATTTGATAAGTCTGTCAGTGTCTTTTTCTGTGGAAATATTTTCATTGGTAGCAATCTTAGGATAACATGTATAAATGATATCATAGGATATTTGTCATACCCTTTTGACTTACTTAACCTTATATGATTATTTCTAGGCTCAACTCTAGTCCTGAAAACGGCATTGTTCATTTTTTTCCAGAGGCTACTATTCCATTTGGTACGTATACCATTTCGTCTTTGTCCATTCATCTGTTTATGGACCTTTTTTTTGCTTCCATGTCTTGGCTATTTCAATATTGTTGCAGTGCACATTTGCCTGCCTCTGTCTTTCCGAATCCGGTGGTCTTAGGTTATAGGCCCAAAAGGTGCCCTGCCACATCATATGGTAGCTCAATGTTTACCTTTTCAAGCAGCTCGATTCAGTTTGCGTTACTGCTGTTACCACTTTACATCCAAACAGCAGCTAGAAGGTACACAGTTCTCTAAAACCCCTTCAGCATTTATAGTTTGTAGACTTTTTGCTGATGGTCATGACTGGTGTGAGCTGAAACCTTTTTGGAGGTTGGATACGCATGTGGCTAATAATTCCTTATGCTGAGCTTTAGGCATGTCCTTTTTTTCTTTTCCTTTTTTTTTAAAGAGTGAGTACAACTTCCGTACTCTTATTGACTTCTTGAAAATTTCTCATGTGTTGAATTTTCTTGCCAATTCCCTACCCCAGGGCATTTTTTGAGGGCCTGTGTCTTTTACAGCCCTGCAGTCCTTGTGACTATATAAGCAACCATTGGCACTGGGTTTAAAGCTACTGTTGTGGGAAGCAGCCACAAGGCGGCAGCATTATTACGTTCTCAAGTCTTGTTACTAGGACAACACAGTCTTCCTGGAGGTAGTGTTCCGAGCCTGTAAATTAGAGTGCAATGTCCTGGGACAAGCCCCCAGAAGTTTATGTCTCCTAACTCATGTTTGTTTTTTAAATTTAATTTCTATTTCTTATCGGAGTAAATTTGATTAGAGTGTTGTGGTTTTCTGGCTGTACAGAATCTGCTCAATGATTCATACATATGTCTGTTCATCTTCGAACCTGTTAGCATGTATGTGATTACAGAATGTATATTTTAAAGGTATTGGTGATTATATAATTTATATAGTTCATATGTTATATGTTTATATACATTTAACATACATTAGTATATGTATGTTAACCCCATAGTCCTAATTTACCCATCCTCCCACCTTTCATTTTGGCTAGCCATTAGTTTATTTGATAAGTCTGTGAGTGTCTTTTTCTGTGGAAATATGTTCATTGGTAGCAATCTTAGGATAACATGTATAAATGATGTCATAGGATATTTGTCATACCCTTTTGACTTACTTAACCTTATATGATTATTTCTAGGCTCAACTGTAGTCCTGAAAACGGCATTGTTCATTTTTTTCCCGAGGCTACTATTCCATTTGGTACGTATCCCACTTCGTCTTTGTCCATTCATCTGTTTATGGACCTTTTTTTTTGCTTCCATGTCTTGGCTATTTCAGTATTGTTGCAATGCACATTTGCCTGCCTCTCTCTTTCCGAATCTGGTGGTCTTAGGTTATAGGCCCAAAAGGTGCCCTGCCGCACCATATGGTAACTCAATTTTTACCTTTTCAAGCAGCTCGATTCAGTTTGCGTTACTGCTGTTACCACTTTACATCCCACCAGCAGCTAGAAGGTACACATTCCTCTAAAACCCCTTCAGCATTTATAGTTTGTAGACTTTTTGATGATGGTCATGAGTGGTGTTACCTGAAACCTTTTTGAATTTGAATTTGCATGTGGCTAATAATTCCTTATACTGAGCTTTAGGCATGTCATTTTTTTCTTTTCCTTTTGTTTTAAAGAGTGAGTACAACTTCCCTCCTCTTATTGACTTCTTGAAAAGTTTCTCATGTGTTGAATTTTTTTGCCTATTCCCTACCCCAGGGCATTTTTTGAAGGCAGGTGTCATTTAGAGCCCTTCAGTCCTTGTGACTATTAAGCAACCTTTGGCACTGGGTTTAAAGCTGCTGTTGTGGGAAACAGCCACAAGGCGGCAGCATTATTACGTTCTCACCTCTTCTTACTAGGGCAACAGAGTCTTCCTGGAGGTAGTTTTCCAAGGTTGTAAATTAGAGTGGAATGTGCTGGGACAAGCCCCCAGAAGTTTATGTCTCCTAACTTATGTTTGCTTTTTAAATTTAATTTCTATTTCTTATCGGAGTAAATTTGATTAGAGTGTTTTGATTGGCTGTACAGAATCTGCTCAATGATTCATACATATATCTGTTCATCTTCGGAACCTGTTATTATGTATGTGATTACAGAATGTATATTTTAAAGGTTTGGTGATTATATAATTTATATAGTTCATATGTTATATGTTTATATACATTTAACATACATTAGTATATGTATGTTAACCCCATAGTCCTAATTTACCCATCCTCCCACCTTTCATTTTGGCTAACCGTTAGTATTTTTGATAAGTCTGTGACTGTCTTTTTCTGTGGAAATATGTTCATTGGTAGTAATCTTAGGAAAACATGTATAAATGATTTCATAGGATATTTGTCACACCCTTTTGACTTACTTACCCTTATATGACTATTTCTAGTCTCAACTGTAGTTCTGAAAACGGCATTGTTCATTTTTTTCCCGAGGCTACTCTTCCATTCTGTCCATATACCACTTCTTCTTTGTCCATTCACCTGTTTATGGACCATTTTTTGCTTCCATGTCTTGGGTATTTCAGTATTGTTGCAGTGCACATTTGCCTGCCTCTGTATTTCCGATTTTGGTGGTCTTAGGTTATAGGCCCAAAAGGTGCCCTGCCGCATCATATGGTAACTCAATTTTTACCTTTTCAAGCAGCTCCATTCAGTATGCGTTAGTTCTGTTACCACTTTACATCCCACCAGCAGCTAGAATGTACACAATTCTCTAAAACCCCTTCAGCATTTATAGTTTGTAGACTTTTTGCTGATGGTCATGACTGGTGTCACCTGAAACCTTTTTGAATTTGAATTTGCATGTGGCTAATAATTCCTTATACTGAGCTTTAGGCATGTCCTTTTTTTTTCTTTTCCTTTTTTTTTAAAGAGTGAGTACAACTTCCCTCCTCTTATTGACTTCTTGAAAAGTTACTCATGTGTTGAATTTTCTTGCCAATTCCACATCCCAGGGCATTTTTTGAGGGCCTGTGTCTTTTACAGCCCTGCAGTCCTTGTGACTATATAAGCAACCATTGGCACTGGGTTTAAAGCTACTGTTGTGGGAAGCAGCCACAAGGCGGCAGCATTATTACGTTCTCAAGTCTTGTTACTAGGACAACACAGTCTTCCTGGAGGTAGTGTTCCGAGCTTGTAAATTAGAGTGCAATGTGCTGGGACAAGCCCCCAGAAGTTTATGTCTCCTAACTTATGTTTGTTTTTTAAATTTAATTTCTATTTCTTATCGGAGTAAATTTGATTAGAGTGTTGTGGTTTTCTGGCTGTACAGAATCTGCTCAATGATTCATACATATGTCTGTTCATCTTCGAACCTGTTAGCATGTATGTGATTACAGAATGTATATTTTAAAGGTATTGGTGATTATATTATTTATATATTTCATATGTTATATGTTTATATACATTTAACATACATTAGTATATGTATTTTAACCCCATTGTCCTAATTTACCCATCCTCCCACCTTTCATTTTGGCTAGCCATTAGTTTATTTGATAAGTCTGTGAGTGTCTTTTTCTGTGGAAATATGTTCATTGGTAGCAATCTTAGGATAACATGTATAAATGATGTCATAGGATATTTGTCATACCCTTTTGACTTACTTAACCTTATATGATCATTTCTAGGCTCAACTGTAGTCCTGAAAACGGCATTGTTCATTTTTTTCCCGAGGCTACTATTCCATTTGGTACGTATCCCACTTCGTCTTTGTCCATTCATCTGTTTATGGACCTTTTTTTTTGCTTCCATGTCTTTGCTATTTCAGTATTGTTGCAGTGCACATTTGCCTGCCTCTGTCTTTCCGATTCTGGTGGTCTTAGGTTATAGGCCCAAAAGGTGCCCTTCCGCATCATATGGTAGCTCAATTTTTACGTTTTCAAGCAGTTCGATTCAGTTTGCATTAGTGCTGTTACGACTTTATATCCCACCAGCAGCTAGAAGGTACACACTTCTCTAAAACCCCTTCAGCATTTATAGTTTGTAGACTTTTTGCTGATGGTCATGACTGGTGTGAGCTGAAACCTTTTTGGAGGTTGGATACGCATGTGGCTAATAATTCCTTATGCTGAGCTTTAGGCATGTCCTATTTTTTCTTTTCCTTTTTTTTAAAATGAGTGAGTACAACTTCCCTCCTCTTATTGATTTCTTGAAAAGTTTCTTATGTGTTGAATTTTCTTGCCTATTCCCTACCCCAGGGCATTTTTTGAGTGCCTGTGTCATTTACAACCGTGCAGTCCTTGTGACTATATAAGCAACCATTGGCACTGGGTTTAAAGGTGCTGTTTTTGGAGACAGCCACAAGGCGGCAGCATTATTACGTTCTCAAGTCTTGTTACTAGGACAACAGAGTCTTCCTGGAGGTAGTGTTCCGAGCTTTTAAATTAGAGTGCAATGTGCTGGGACAAGCCCCCAGAAGTTTATGTCTCCTTACTTATGTTTGTTTTTTAAATTTAATTCGTATTTTTTATCGGAGTAAATTTGATTAGAGTGTTTTGATTATCTGGCTGTACAGAATCTGTTCAATGATTCATACATATATCTGTTCATCTTCGGAACCTGTTAGCATGTATGTGATTACAGAATGTATATTTTAAAGGTATTGGTGATTATATTATTTATATAGTTTATATATTATATGTTTATATACATTTAACATACATTAGTATATGTATGTTAACCCCATTGTCCTAATTTACCCATACTCCCACCTTTCATTTTGGCTAACCATTAGTTTATTTGATAAGTCTGTGAGTGTCTTTTTCTGTGGAAATATGTTCATTGGTAGCAATCTTAGGATAACATGTATTAATGATATCATAGGATATTTGTCATACCCTTTTGACTTACTTAACCTTATATGATTATTTCTAGGCTCAACTCTAGTCCTGAAAACGGCATTGTTCATTTTTTTCCAGAGGCTTCTATTCCATTTGGTACGTGTACCATTTCGTCTTTGTCCATTCATCTGTTTATGGACCTTTTTTTTGCTTCCATGTCTTGGCTATTTCAATATTGTTGCAGTGCACATTTGCCTGCCTCTGTCTTTCCGAATCCAGTTGTCTTAGGTTATAGGCCCAAAATGTGCCCTGCCGCATCATATGGTAGCTCAATGTTTACCTTTTCAAGCAGCTCGATTCAGTTTGCGTTACTGCTGTTACCACTTTACATCCCACCAGCAGCTAGAAGGTACACAGTTCTCTAAAACCCCTTCAGCATTTATAGTTTGTAGACTTTTTGCTGATGGTCATGACTGGTGTGAGCTGAAACCTTTTTGGAGGTTGGATACGCATGTGGCTAATAATTCCTTATGCTGAGCTTTAGGCATGTCCTTTTTTTCTTTTCCTTTTTTTTTAAAGAGTGACTACAACTTCCCTCCTCTTATTGACTTCTTGAAAATTTCTCATGTGTTGAATTTTCTTGCCAATTCCATACCCCAGGGCATTTTTTGAGGGCCTGTGTCTTTTACAGCCCTGCAGTCCTTGTGACTATATAAGCAACCATTGGCACTGGGTTTAAAGCTACTGTTGTGGGAAGCAGCCACAAGGCGGCAGCATTATTACGTTCTCAAGTCTTGTTACTAGGACAACACAGTCTTCCTGGAGGTAGTGTTCCGAGCTTGTAAATTAGAGTGCAATGTGCTGGGACAAGCCCCCAGAAGTTTATGTCTCCTAACTTATGTTTGTTTTTTAAATTTAATTTCTATTTCTTATCGGAGTAAATTTGATTAGAGTGTTGTGGTTTTCTGGCTGTACAGAATCTGCTCAATGATTCATACATATGTCTGTTCATCTTCGAACCTGTTAGCATGTATGTGATTACAGAATGTATATTTTAAATGTATTGGTGATTATATAATTTATATATTTCATATGTTATATGTTTATATACATTTAACATACATTAGTATATGTATTTTAACCCCATAGTCCTAATTTACCCATCCTCCCACCTTTCATTTTGGCTAGCCATTAGTTTATTTGATAAGTCTGTGAGTGTCTTTTTCTGTGGAAATATGTTCATTGGTAGCAATCTTAGGATAACATGTATAAATGATGTCATAGGATATTTGTCATACCCTTTTGACTTACTTAACCTTATATGATTATTTCTAGGCTCAACTGTAGTCCTGAAAACGGCATTGTTCATTTTTTTCCCGAGGCTACTCTTCCATTCTGTCCATATACCACTTCTTCTTTGTCCATTCACCTGTTTATGGACCTTTTTTTTGCTTCCATGTCTTTGCTATTTCAGTATTGTTGCAGTGCACATTTGCCTGCCTCTGTCTTTCCGATTCTGGTGGTCTTAGGTTATAGGCCCAAAAGGTGCCCTGCCGCATCATATGGTAGCTCAATTTTTACGTTTTCAAGCAGCTCGATTCAGTTTGCATTAGTGCTGTTACGACTTTATATCCCACCAGCAGCTAGAAGGTACACACTTCTCTAAAACCCCTTCAGCATTTATAGTTTGTAGACTTTTTGCTGATGGTCATGACTGGTGTGAGCTGAAACATTTTTGGAGGTTGGATACGCATGTGGCTAATAATTCCTTATGCTGAGCTTTAGGCATGTCCTATTTTTTCTTTTCCTTTTTTTTAAAAAGAATGAGTACAACTTCCCTCCTCTTATTGATTTCTTGAAAAGTTTCTTATGTGTTGAATTTTCTTGCCTATTCCCTACCCCAGGGCATTTTTTGAGTGCCTGTGTCATTTACAACCGTGCAGTCCTTGTGACTATATAAGCAACCATTGGCACTGGGTTTAAAGGTGCTGTTTTTGGAGACAGCCACAAGGCGGCAGCATTATTACGTTCTCAAGTCTTGTTACTAGGACAACAGAGTCTTCCTGGAGGTAGTGTTCCGAGCTTTTAAATTAGAGTGCAATGTGCTGGGACAAGCCCCCAGAAGTTTATGTCTCCTTACTTATGTTTGTTTTTTAAATTTAATTTGTATTTTTTATCGGAGTAAATTTGATTAGAGTGTTTTGATTGTCTGGCTGTACAGAATCTGTTCAATGATTCATACATATGTCTGTTCATCTTCGGATCCTGTTACCATGTATGTGATCACAGAATATATATTTTGAAGGTATTGGTGATTATATAATTCATATCGTTTATATGTTATATGTTTATATACATTTAACTTACATTAGTATATGTATGTTAACCCCATAGTCCTAACTTACCCATCCCCCCACCTTTCATTTTGGATAAACATTAGTTTATTTGATAAGTCTGTGAGTGTCTTTTTCTGTGGAAATATGTTCATTGGTAGCAATCTTAAGAAAACTTGTATAAATGATATCATAGGATATTTGTCATACCCTTTTGACTTACTTAACCTTATATGATTTTTTCTAGGCTCAACTGTAGTCCTGAAAACAGCATTGTTCATTTTTCTCCCGAGGCTACTATTCCATTCTGTCCGTATACCACTTCTTCTTTGTCCATTCATCTGTTTATGGACCTTTTTTTTGCTTCCATATCTTGGCTATTTCAGTATTGTTGCAGTGCATATTTGCCTGCCTCTGTCTTTCCAATTTTGGTGGTCTTAGGTTATAGGCCCAAAAGGTGCCCTGCCCCATCATTTGGTAGCTCAATTTTTACCTTTTCAAGCAGCTCGATTCAGTTTGCGTTAGTGCTGTTTCCACTTTACATCCCACCAGCAGCTAGAAGGTACACAGATCTCTAAAACCCCTTCAGCATTTATAGTTTGTAGACATTTTGCTGATGGTAATGACTGGTGTGAGCTGAAACCTTTTTGAATTTGAATTTGTATGTGGCTAATAATTCCTTATACTGAGCTTTAGGCATGTCATTTTTTTCTTTTCCTTTTGTTTTAAAGAGTGAGTACAACTTCCCTCCTCTTATTGACTTCTTGAAAAGTTTCTCATGTGTTGAATTTTTTTGCCTATTCCCTACCCCAGGGCATTTTTTGAAGGCAGGTGTCATTTAGAGCCCTTCAGTCCTTGTGACTATTAAGCAACCTTTGGCACTGGGTTTAAAGCTGCTGTTGTGGGAAACAGCCACAAGGCGGCAGCATTATTACGTTCTCAACTCTTGTTACTAGGGCAACAGAGTCTTCCTGGAGGTAGTTTTCCAAGGTTGTAAATTAGAGTGGAATGTGCTGGGACAAGCCCCCAGAAGTTTATGTCTCCTAACTTATGTTTGCTTTTTAAATTTAATTTCTATTTCTTATCGGAGTAAATTTGATTAGAGTGTTTTGATTGGCTGTACAGAATCTGCTCAATGATTCATACATATATCTGTTCATCTTCGGAACCTGTTATCAAGTATGTGATTACAGAATATATATTTTGAAGGTATTGGTGATTATATAATTCATATCGTTTATATGTTATATGTTTATATACATTTAACTTACATTAGTATATGTATGTTAACCCCATAGTCCTAACTTACCCATCCCCCCACCTTTCATTTTGGCTAACCATTAGTTTATTTGATAAGTCTGTGAGTGTCTTTTTCTGTGGAAATATGTTCATTGGTAGCAATCTTAAGAAAACTTGTATAAATGATATCATAGGATATTTGTCATACCCTTTTGACTTACTTAACCTTATATGATTTTTTCTAGGCTCAACTGTAGTCCTGAAAACAGCATTGTTCATTTTTCTCCCGAGGCTACTATTCCATTCTGTCCGTATACCACTTCTTCTTTGTCCATTCATCTGTTTATGGACCTTTTTTTTGCTTCCATATCTTGGCTATTTCAGTATTGTTGCAGTGCATATTTGCCTGCCTCTGTCTTTCCAATTTTGGTGGTCTTAGGTTATAGGCCCAAAAGGTGCCCTGCCGCATCATTTGGTAGCTCAATTTTTACCTTTTCAAGCAGCTCGATTCAATTTGCGTTAGTGCTGTTTCCACTTTACATCCCACCAGCAGCTAGAAGGTACACAGATCTCTAAAACCCCTTCAGCATTTATACTTTGTAGACATTTTGCTGATGGTAATGACTGGTGTGAGCTGAAACCTTTTTGAATTTGAATTTGTATGTGGCTAATAATTCCTTATACTAAGCTTTAGGCATGTCCTTTTTTTTCTTTTCCTTTTTTTTTTTAAAGAGTGAGTACAACTCCCCTCCTCTTATTGACTTCTTGAAAAATTTCTCATGTGTTGGATTTTCTTGCCTATTCCCTACCCCAGGGCAATTTTTGAGGGCCTGTGTCATTTACAGCCCTGCAGTCCTTGTGACTATATAAGCAACCATTGTCAATGGGTTTAAAGCTGCTGTTTTGGGAGACAGCCACAAGGCGGCAGCATTATTACGTTCTCAAGTCTTGTTACTAGGACAACAGAGTCTTCCTGGAGGTAGTGTTCCGAGCTTTTAAATTAGAGTGCAATGTGCTGGGACAAGCCCCCAGAAGTTTATGTCTCCTTACTTATGTTTGTTTTTTAAATTTAATTTGTCTTTCTTATCGGAGTAAATTTGATTAGAGTGTTTTGATTGTCTGGCTGTACAGAATCTGCTCAATGATTCACACATATGTCTGTTCATCTTCGGATCCTGTTACCATGTATGTGATTACAGAATGTATATTTTGAAGGTATTGGTGAATATATAATTCATATCATTTATATGTTATATGTTTATATACATTTAACTTACATTAGTATATGTATGTTAACCCCATAGTCCTAATTTACCCATCCTCCCACCTTTCATTTTGGCTAACCATTAGTTTATTTGATAAGTCTGTGAGTGTCTTTTTCTGTGGAAATATGTTCATTGGTAGCAATCTTAGGAAAACTTGTACAAATGATATCATAGGATATTTGTAATACCCTTTTGTCTTACTTAACCTTATATGATTATTTCTAGTCTCAACTCTAGTCCTGAAAACGGCATTGTTCATTTTTTTCCCGAGGCTACTCTTCCATTCTGTCCATATACCACTTCTTCTTTGTCCATTCACCTGTTTATGGACCTTTTTTTTGCTTCCATGTCTTTGCTATTTCAGTATTGTTGCAGTGCACATTTGCCTGCCTCTGTCTTTCCGAGTCTGGTGGTCTTAGGTTATAGGCCCAAAAGGTGCCCTGCCGCATCATATGGTAGCTCAATTTTTACGTTTTCAAGCAGCTCGATTCAGTTTGCATTAGTGCTGTTACGACTTTATATCCCACCAGCAGCTAGAAGGTACACACTTCTCTAAAACCCCTTCAGCATTTATAGTTTGTACACTTTTTGCTGATGGTCATGACTGGTGTGAGCTGAAACCTTTTTGGAGGTTGGATACGCATGTGGCTAATAATTCCTTATGCTGAGCTTTAGGCATGTCCTTTTTTTCTTTTCCTTTTTTTTTTAAAGAGTGAGTACAACTTCCCTCCTCTTATTGACTTCTTGGAAATTTCTCATGTGTTGAATGTTCTTTCCAATTCCCTACCCCAGGGCATATTTTGAGGGCTTGTGTCATTTACAGCCCTGCAGTCCTTGTGACTATATAAGCAATCATTGGCACTGGGTTTAAAGTGCTGTTGTGGGAAGCAGCCACAAGGCGGCAGCATTATTGCGTTCTCAAGTCTTGTTACTAGGAGAACAGAGTCTTCCTGGGGGTAGTGTTCTGAGCTTGTAAATTAGAGTGCAATATGCTGGGACAAGCCCCCAGAAGTTTATGTCTCCTAACTTATGTTTTTTTTTTAATTTAATTTCTATTTCTTATCGGAGTAAATTTGATTAGAGTGTTTTGATTGTCTGGCTGTACAGAATCTGCTCAATGATTCATACATATGTCTGTTCATCTTCGGATCCTGTTACCATGTATGTGATCACAGAATATATATTTTGAAGGTATTGGTGATTATATAATTCATATCGTTTATATGTTATATGTTTATATACATTTAACTTACATTAGTATATGTATGTTAACCCCATAGTCCTAATTTACCCATCCTCCCACCTTTCATTTTCGCTAACCATTAGTTTATTTGATAAGTCTGTGAGTGTCTTTTTCTGTGGAAATATGTTCATTGGTAGCAATCTTAGGATAACATGTATTAATAATATCATAGGATATTTGTAATACCCTTTTGTCTTACTTAACCTTATATGATTATTTCTAGTCTCAACTCTACTCCTGAAAACGGCATTGTTCATTTTTTTCCCGAGGCTACTCTTCCATTCTGTCCATATACCACTTCTTCTTTGTCCATTCATCTGTTTATGGACCTTTTTTTTGCTTCCATATCTTGGCTATTTCAGTATTGTTGCAGTGCATATTTGCCTGCCTCTGTCTTTCCAATTTTGGTGGTCTTAGGTTATAGGCCCAAAATGTGCCCTGCCCCATCATTTGGTAGCTCAATTTTTACCTTTTCAAGCAGCTCGATTCAGTTTGCGTTAGTGCTGTTTCCACTTTACGTCCCACCAGCAGCTAGAAGGTACACAATTCTCTAAAACCCCTTCAGCATTTATAGTTTGTAGACTTTTTGCTGATGGTCATGACTGGTGTCACCTGAAACCTTTTTGAATTTGAATTTGCATGTGGCTAATAATTCCTTATACTGAGCTTTAGGCATGTCCTTTTTTATTCTTTTCCTTTTTTTTTTAAAGAGTGAGTACAACTTCCCTCCTCTTATTGACTTCTTGAAAAGTTACTCATGTGTTGAATTTTTTTGCCTATTCCCTACTCCAGGGCATTCTTTGAGGGCCGGTGTCATTTAGAGCCCTGCAGTCCTTGTGACTATTAAGCAACCTTTGGCACTGGGTTTAAAGCTGCTGTTGTGGGAAACAGCCACAAGGTGGCAGCATTATTACGTTCTCAACTCTTGTTACTAGGGCAACAGAGTCTTCCTGGAGGTAGTTTTCCAAGGTTGTAAATTAGAGTGGAATGTGCTGGGACAAGCCCCCAGAAGTTTATGTCTCCTAACTTATGTTTGCTTTTTAAATTTAATTTCTATTTCTTATCAGAGTCAGTTTGCTTAGAGTGTTTTGATTGTCTGGCTGTACAGAATCTGCTCAATGATTCATACATATGTCTGTTCATCTTCGGATCCTGCTACCATGTACGTGATTACAGAATGTATATTTTTGAAGCTATTGGTGATGATATAATGCATATAGTTTATATGTGATATGTTTATATACATTTAACATACATTAGTATATGTATGTTAACCCCATTGTCCTAATTTACCCATCCTCCCACCTTTCATTTTGGCTAACCATTAGTTTTTTTGATAAGTCTGTGAGTGTCTTTTTCTGTGGAAATATGTTCATTGGTAGCAATCTTAGGATAACATGTATTAATGATATCATAGGATATTTGTCATACCCTTTTGACTTACTTAACCTTATATGATTATTTCTAGGCTCAACTCTAGTCCTGAAAACGGCATTGTTCATTTTTTTCCCGAGGCTACTCTTCCATTCTGTCCATATACCACTTCTTCTTTGTCCATTCACCTGTTTATGGACCTTTTTTTTGCTTCCATGTCTTTGCTATTTCAGTATTGTTGCAGTGCACATTTGCCTGCCTCTGTCTTTCCGATTCTGGTGGTCTTAGGTTATAGGCCCAAAAGGTGCCCTGCCGCATCATATGGTAGCTCAATTTTTACGTTTTCAAGCAGCTCGATTCAGTTTGCATTAGTGCTGTTACGACTTTATATCCCACCAGCAGCTAGAAGGTACACACTTCTCTAAAACCCCTTCAGCATTTATAGTTTGTAGACTTTTTGCTGATGGTCATGACTGGTGTGAGCTGAAACCTTTTTGGAGGTTGGATACGCATGTGGCTAATAATTCCTTATGCTGAGCTTTAGGCATGTCCTATTTTTTCTTTTCCTTTTTTTTAAAAAGAGTGAGTACAACTTCCCTCCTCTTATTGATTTCTTGAAAAGTTTCTTATGTGTTGAATTTTCTTGCCTATTCCCTACCCCAGGGCATTTTTTGAGTGCCTGTGTCATTTACAACCGTGCAGTCCTTGTGACTATATAAGCAACCATTGGCACTGGGTTTAAAGGTGCTGTTTTTGGAGACAGCCACAAGGCGGCAGCATTATTACGTTCTCAAGTCTTGTTACTAGGACAACAGAGTCTTCCTGGAGGTAGTGTTCCGAGCTTTTAAATTAGAGTGCAATGTGCTGGGACAAGCCCCCAGAAGTTTATGTCTCCTTACTTATGTTTGTTTTTTAAATTTAATTTGTATTTTTTATCGGAGTAAATTTGATTAGAGTGTTTTGATTGTCTGGCTGTACAGAATCTGTTCAATGATTCATACATATGTCTGTTCATCTTCGGATCCTGTTACCATGTATGTGATCACAGAATATATATTTTGAAGGTATTGGTGATTATATAATTCATATCGTTTATATGTTATATGTTTATATACATTTAACTTACATTAGTATATGTATGTTAACCCCATAGTCCTAACTTACCCATCCCCCCACCTTTCATTTTGGCTAACCATTAGTTTATTTGATAAGTCTGTGAGTGTCTTTTTCTGTGGAAATATGTTCATTGGTAGCAATCTTAAGAAAACTTGTATAAATGATATCATAGAATATTTGTCATACCCTTTTGACTTACTTAACCTTATATGATTTTTTTCTAGGCTCAACTGTAGTCCTGAAAACAGCATTGTTCATTTTTCTCCCGAGGCTACTATTCCATTCTGTCCGTATACCACTTCTTCTTTGTCCATTCATCTGTTTATGGACCTTTTTTTTGCTTCCATATCTTGGCTATTTCAGTATTGTTGCAGTGCATATTTGCCTGCCTCTGTCTTTCCAATTTTGGTGGTCTTAGGTTATAGGCCCAAAAGGTGCCCTGCCCCATCATTTGGTAGCTCAATTTTTACCTTTTCAAGCAGCTCGATTCAGTTTGCGTTAGTGCTGTTTCCACTTTACATCCCACCAGCAGCTAGAAGGTACACAATTCTCTAAAACCCCTTCAGCATTTATAGTTTGTAGACTTTTTGCTGATGGTCATGACTGGTGTCACCTGAAACCTTTTTGAATTTGAATTTGCATGTGGCTAATAATTCCTTATGCTGAGCTTTAGGCATGTCCTTTTTTTCTTTTCCTTTTTTTTTAAAGAGTGAGTACAACTTCCCTCCTCTTATTGAATTCTTGAAAAGTTATTCATGTGTTGAATTTTTTTGCCTATTCCCTACTCCAGGGCATTCTTTGAGGGCCGGTGTCATTTAGAGCCCTGCAGTCCTTGTGACTATTAAGCAACCTTTGGCACTGGGTTTAAAGCTGCTGTTGTGGGAAACAGCCACAAGGTGGCAGCATTATTACGTTCTCAACTCTTGTTACTAGGGCAACAGAGTCTTCCTGGAGGTAGTTTTCCAAGGTTGTAAATTAGAGTGGAATGTGCTGGGACAAGCCCCCAGAAGTTTATGTCTCCTAACTTATGTTTGCTTTTTAAATTTAATTTCTATTTCTTATCGGAGTAAATTTGATTAGAGTGTTTTGATTGGCTGTACAGAATCTGCTCAATGATTCATACATATATCTGTTCATCTTCGGAACCTGTTATCAAGTATGTGATTACAGAATATATATTTTGAAAGTATTGGTGATTATATAATTCATATCGTTTATATGTTATATGTTTATATACATTTAACTTACATTAGTATATGTATGTTAACCCCATAGTCCTAACTTACCCATCCCCCCACCTTTCATTTTGACTAACCATTAGTTTATTTGATAAGTCTGTGAGTGTCTTTTTCTGTGGAAATATGTTCATTGGTAGCAATCTTAAGAAAACTTGTATAAATGATATCATAGGATATTTGTCATACCCTTTTGACTTACTTGACCTTATATGATTTTTTCTAGGCTCAACTGTAGTCCTGAAAACAGCATTGTTCATTTTTCTCCCGAGGCTACTATTACATTCTGTCCGTATACCACTTCTTCTTTGTCCATTCATCTGTTTATGGACCTTTTTTTTGCTTCCATATCTTGACTATTTCAGTATTGTTGCAGTGCATATTTGCCTGCCTCTGTCTTTCCAATTTTGGTGGTCTTAGGTTATAGGCCCAAAAGGTGCCCTGCCGCATCATTTGGTAGCTCAATTTTTACCTTTTCAAGCAGCTCGATTCAGTTTGCGTTAGTGCTGTTTCCACTTTACATCCCACCAGCAGCTAGAAGGTACACAGATCTCTAAAACCCCTTCAGCATTTATAGTTTGTAGACATTTTGCTGATGGTAATGAC
The DNA here is from genome assembly GCF_965194825.1 of Balaenoptera physalus. Classification (NCBI taxonomy): domain Eukaryota; kingdom Metazoa; phylum Chordata; class Mammalia; order Artiodactyla; family Balaenopteridae; genus Balaenoptera; species Balaenoptera physalus. The sequence goes on from NW_028125354.1 coordinate 88,487, forward strand.
TGGTGTGAGCTGAAACCTTTTTGAATTTGAATTTGTATGTGGCTAATAATTCCTTATACTAAGCTTTAGGCATCTCCTTTTTTTTCTTTTCCTTTTTTTTTTAAAGAGTGAGTACAACTTCCCTCCTCTTATTGACTTCTTGGAAATTTCTCATGTGTTGAATTTTTTTGCCTATTCCCTACCCCAGGGCATTTTTTGAAGGCAGGTGTCATTTAGAGCCCTTCAGTCCTTGTGACTATTAAGCAACCTTTGGCACTGGGTTTAAAGCTGCTGTTGTGGGAAACAGCCACAAGGCGGCAGCATTATTACGTTCTCAACTCTTGTTACTAGGGCAACAGAGTCTTCCTGGAGGTAGTTTTCCAAGGTTGTAAATTAGAGTGGAATGTGCTGGGACAAGCCCCCAGAAGTTTATGTCTCCTAACTTATGTTTGCTTTTTAAATTTAATTTCTATTTCTTATCGGAGTAAATTTGATTAGAGTGTTTTGATTGGCTGTACAGAATCTGCTCAATGATTCATACCTATATCTGTTCATCTTCGGAACCTGTTATCAAGTATGTGATTACAGAATATATATTTTGAAGGTATTGGTGATTATATAATTCATATCTTTTATATGTTATATGTGTATATACATTTAACTTACATTAGTATATGTATGTTAACCCCATAGTCCTAACTTACCCATCCCCCCACCTTTCATTTTGGCTAACCATTAGTTTATTTGATAAGTCTGTGAGTGTCTTTTTCTGTGGAAATATGTTCATTGGTAGCAATCTTAAGAAAACTTGTATAAATGATATCATAGGATATTTGTCATACCCTTTTGACTTACTTAACCTTATATGATTTTTTCTAGGCTCAACTGTAGTCCTGAAAACAGCATTGTTCATTTTTCTCCCGAGGCTACTATTCCATTCTGTCCGTATACCACTTCTTCTTTGTCCATTCATCTGTTTATGGACCTTTTTTTTGCTTCCATATCTTGGCTATTTCAGTATTGTTGCAGTGCATATTTGCCTGCCTCTGTCTTTCCAATTTTGGTGGTCTTAGGTTATAGGCCCAAAAGGTGCCCTGCCGCATCATTTGGTAGCTCAATTTTTACCTTTTCAAGCAGCTCGATTCAATTTGCGTTAGTGCTGTTTCCACTTTACATCCCACCAGCAGCTAGAAGGTACACAGATCTCTAAAACCCCTTCAGCATTTATACTTTGTAGACATTTTGCTGATGGTAATGACTGGTGTCACCTGAAACCTTTTTGAATTTGAATTTGTATGTGGCTAATAATTCCTTATACTAAGCTTTAGGCATGTCCTTTTTTATTCTTTTCCTTTTTTTTTTAAAGAGTGAGTACAACTTCCCTCCTCTTATTGACTTCTTGAAAAGTTACTCATGTGTTGAATTTTTTTGCCTATTCCCTACTCCAGGGCATTCTTTGAGGGCCGGTGTCATTTAGAGCCCTGCAGTCCTTGTGACTATTAAGCAACCTTTGGCACTGGGTTTAAAGCTGCTGTTGTGGGAAACAGCCACAAGGTGGCAGCATTATTACGTTCTCAACTCTTGTTACTAGGGCAACAGAGTCTTCCTGGAGGTAGTTTTCCAAGGTTGTAAATTAGAGTGGAATGTGCTGGGACAAGCCCCCAGAAGTTTATGTCTCCTAACTTATGTTTGCTTTTTAAATTTAATTTCTATTTCTTATCAGAGTCAGTTTGCTTAGAGTGTTTTGATTGTCTGGCTGTACAGAATCTGCTCAATGATTCATACATATGTCTGTTCATCTTCGGATCCTGCTACCATGTACGTGATTACAGAATGTATATTTTTGAAGCTATTGGTGATGATATAATGCATATAGTTTATATGTGATATGTTTATATACATTTAACATACATTAGTATATGTATGTTAACCCCATTGTCCTAATTTACCCATCCTCCCACCTTTCATTTTGGCTAACCATTAGTTTTTTTGATAAGTCTGTGAGTGTCTTTTTCTGTGGAAATATGTTCATTGGTAGCAATCTTAGGATAGCATGTATTAATGATATCATAGGATATTTGTCATAACCTTTTGACTTACTTAACCTTATATGATTATTTCTAGGCTCAACTCTAGTCCTGAAAACGGCATTGTTCATTTTTTTCCAGAGGCTTGTATTCCATTTGGTACGTGTACCATTTCGTCTTTGTCCATTCATCTGTTTATGGACCTTTTTTTTGCTTCCATGTCTTGGCTATTTCAATATTGTTGCAGTGCACATTTGCCTGCCTCTGTCTTTCCGAATCCAGTTGTCTTAGGTTATAGGCCCAAAATGTGCCCTGCCGCATCATATGGTAGCTCAATGTTTACCTTTTCAAGCAGCTCGATTCAGTTTGCGTTACTGCTGTTACCACTTTACATCCCACCAGCAGCTAGAAGGTACACAGTTCTCTAAAACCCCTTCAGCATTTATAGTTTGTAGACTTTTTGCTGATGGTCATGACTGGTGTGAGCTGAAACCTTTTTGGAGGTTGGATACGCATGTGGCTAATAATTCCTTATGCTGAGCTTTAGGCATGTCCTTTTTTTCTTTTCCTTTTTTTTTAAAGAGTGACTACAACTTCCCTCCTCTTATTGACTTCTTGAAAATTTCTCATGTGTTGAATTTTCTTGCCAATTCCATACCCCAGGGCATTTTTTGAGGGCCTGTGTCTTTTACAGCCCTGCAGTCCTTGTGACTATATAAGCAACCATTGGCACTGGGTTTAAAGCTACTGTTGTGGGAAGCAGCCACAAGGCGGCAGCATTATTACGTTCTCAAGTCTTGTTACTAGGACAACACAGTCTTCCTGGAGGTAGTGTTCCGAGCTTGTAAATTAGAGTGCAATGTGCTGGGACAAGCCCCCAGAAGTTTATGTCTCCTAACTTATGTTTGTTTTTTAAATTTAATTTGTATTTTTTATCGGAGTAAATTTGATTAGAGTGTTGTGGTTTTCTGGCTGTACAGAATCTGCTCAATGATTCATACATATGTCTGTTCATCTTCGAACCTGTTAGCATGTATGTGATTACAGAATGTATATTTTAAAGGTATTGGTGATTATATAATTTATATATTTCATATGTTATATGTTTATATACATTTAACATACATTAGTATATGTATTTTAACCCCATAGTCCTAATTTACCCATCCTCCCACCTTTCATTTTGGCTAGCCATTAGTTTATTTGATAAGTCTGTGAGTGTCTTTATCTGTGGAAATATGTTCATTGGTAGCAATCTTAGGATAACATGTATAAATGATGTCATAGGATATTTGTCATACCCTTTTGACTTACTTAACCTTATATGATTATTTCTAGGCTCAACTGTAGTCCTGAAAACGGCATTGTTCATTTTTTTCCCGAGGCTACTATTCCATTTGGTACGTATCCCACTTCGTCTTTGTCCATTCATCTGTTTATGGACCTTTTTTCTTGCTTCCATGTCTTGGCTATTTCAATATTGTTGCAATGCACTTTTGCCTGCCTCTCTCTTTCCGAATCTGGTGGTCTTAGGTTATAGGCCCAAAAGGTGCCCTGCCGCACCATATGGTAACTCAATTTTTACCTTTTCAAGCAGCTCGATTCAGTTTGCGTTACTGCTGTTGCCACTTTACATCCCACCAGCAGCTAGAAGGTACACAGATCTCTAAAACCCCTTCAGCATTTATAGTTTGTAGACATTTTGCTGATGGTAATGACTGGTGTGAGCTGAAACCTTTTTGAATTTGAATTTGTATGTGGCTAATAATTCCTTATACTAAGCTTTTGGCATGTCCTTTTTTTTCTTTTCCTTTTTTTTTTTAAAGAGTGAGTACAACTCCCCTCCTCTTATTGACTTCTTGAAAAATTTCTCATGTGTTGGATTTTCTTGCCTATTCCCTACCCCAGGGCAATTTTTGAGGGCCTGTGTCATTTACAGCCCTGCAGTCCTTGTGACTATATAAGCAACCATTGTCACTGGGTTTAAAGCTGCTGTTTTGGGAGACAGCCACAAGGCGGCAGCATTATTACGTTCTCAAGTCTTGTTACTAGGACAACAGAGTCTTCCTGGAGGTAGTGTTCCGAGCTTGTAAATTAGAGTGCAATGTGCTGGGACAAGCCCCCAGAAGTTTATGTCTCCTTACTTATGTTTGTTTTTTAAATTTAATTTGTCTTTCTTATCGGAGTAAATTTGATTAGAGTGTTTTGATTGTCTGGCTGTACAGAATCTGCTCAATGATTCACACATATGTCTGTTCATCTTCGGATCCTGTTACCATGTATGTGATTACAGAATGTATATTTTGAAGGTATTGGTGAATATATAATTCATATCATTTATATGTTATATGTTTATATACATTTAACTTACATTAGTATATGTATGTTAACCCCATAGTCCTAATTTACCCATCCTCCCACCTTTCATTTTGGCTAACCATTAGTTTATTTGATAAGTCTGTGAGTGTCTTTTTCTGTGGAAATATGTTCATTGGTAGCAATCTTAGGAAAACTTGTATAAATAATATCATAGGATATTTGTAATACCCTTTTGTCTTACTTAACCTTATATGATTATTTCTAGTCTCAACTCTAGTCCTGAAAACGGCATTGTTCATTTTTTTCCCGAGGCTACTCTTCCATTCTGTCCATATACCACTTCTTCTTTGTCCATTCACCTGTTTATGGACCTTTTTTTTGCTTCCATGTCTTTGCTATTTCAGTATTGTTGCAGTGCACATTTGCCTGCCTCTGTCTTTCCGATTCTGGTGGTCTTAGGTTATAGGCCCAAAAGGTGCCCTGCCGCATCATATGGTAGCTCAATTTTTACGTTTTCAAGCAGCTCGATTCAGTTTGCATTAGTGCTGTTACGACTTTATATCCCACCAGCAGCTAGAAGGTACACACTTCTCTAAAACCCCTTCAGCATTTATACTTTGTAGACTTTTTGCTGATGGTCATGACTGGTGTGAGCTGAAACCTTTTTGGAGGTTGGATACGCATGTGGCTAATAATTCCTTATGCTGAGCTTTAGGCATGTCCTATTTTTTCTTTTCCTTTTTTTTAAAAAGAGTGAGTACAACTTCCCTCCTCTTATTGATTTCTTGAAAAGTTTCTTATGTGTTGAATTTTCTTGCCTATTCCCTACCCCAGGGCATTTTTTGAGTGCCTGTGTCATTTACAACCGTGCAGTCCTTGTGACTATATAAGCAACCATTGGCACTGGGTTTAAAGGTGCTGTTTTTGGAGACAGCCACAAGGCGGCAGCATTATTACGTTCTCAAGTCTTGTTACTAGGACAACAGAGTCTTCCTGGAGGTAGTGTTCCGAGCTTTTAAATTAGAGTGCAATGTGCTGGGACAAGCCCCCAGAAGTTTATGTCTCCTTACTTATGTTTGTTTTTTAAATTTAATTTGTATTTTTTATCGGAGTAAATTTGATTAGAGTGTTTTGATTGTCTGGCTGTACAGAATCTGTTCAATGATTCATACATATGTCTGTTCATCTTCGGATCCTGTTACCATGTATGTGATCACAGAATATATATTTTGAAGGTATTGGTTATTATATAATTCATATCGTTTATATGTTATATGTTTATATACATTTAACTTACATTAGTATATGTATGTTAACCCCATAGTCCTAACTTACCCATCCCCCCACCTTTCATTTTGGCTAACCATTAGTTTATTTGATAAGTCTGTGAGTGTCTTTTTCTGTGGAAATATGTTCATTGGTAGCAATCTTAAGAAAACTTGTATAAATGATATCATAGAATATTTGTCATACCCTTTTGACTTACTTAACCTTATATGATTTTTTCTAGGCTCAACTGTAGTCCTGAAAACAGCATTGTTCATTTTTCTCCCGAGGCTACTATTCCATTCTGTCCGTATACCACTTCTTCTTTGTCCATTCATCTGTTTATGGACCTTTTTTTTGCTTCCATATCTTGGCTATTTCAGTATTGTTGCAGTGCACATTTGCCTGCCTCTGTCTTTCCGAATCCAGTTGTCTTAGGTTATAGGCCCAAAATGTGCCCTGCCGCATCATATGGTAGCTCAATGTTTACCTTTTCAAGCAGCTCGATTCATTTTGCGTTACTGCTGTTACCACTTTACATCCCACCAGCAGCTAGAAGGTACACAGTTCTCTAAAACCCCTTCAGCATTTATAGTTTGTAGACCTTTTGCTGATGGTCATGACTGGTGTGAGCTGAAACCTTTTTGGAGGTTGGATACGCATGTGGCTAATAATTCCTTATGCTGAGCTTTAGGCATGTCCTTTTTTTCTTTTCCTTTTTTTTTAGAGTGAGTACAACTTCCGTACTCTTATTGACTTCTTGAAAATTTCTCATGTGTTGAATTTCCTTGCCTATTCCCTACCCCAGGGCATTTTTTGAGGGCCTGTGTCTTTTACAGCCCTGCAGTCCTTGTGACTATATAAGCAACCATTGGTACTGGGTTTAAAGCTACTGTTGTGGGAAGCAGCCACAAGGCGGCAGCATTATTACGTTCTCAAGTCTTGTTACTAGGACAACACAGTCTTCCTGGAGGTAGTGTTCCGAGCCTGTAAATTAGAGTGCAATGTCCTGGGACAAGCCCCCAGAAGTTTATGTCTCCTAACTTATGTTTGTTTTTTAAATTTAATTTCTATTTCTTATCGGAGTAAATTTGATTAGAGTGTTGTGGTTTTCTGGCTGTACAGAATATGCTCAATGATTCATACATATGTCTGTTCATCTTCGGATCCTGTTACCATGTATGTGATTACAGAATGTATATTTTGAAGGTATTGGTGAATATATAATTCATATCATTTATATGTTATATGTTTATATACATTTAACATACATTAGTATATGTATGTTAACCCCATAGTCCTAATTTACCCATCCTCCCACCTTTCATTTTGGCTAACCCTTAGTTTATATGATAAGTCTGTGAGTGTCTTTTTCTGTGGAAATATGTTCATTGGTAGCAATCTTAGGATAACATGTATAAATGATGTCATAGGATATTTGTCATACCCTTTTGACTTACTTAACCTTATATGATTATTTCTAGGCTCAACTCTAGTCCTGAAAACAGCATTGTTCATTTTTTTCCAGAGGCTACTATTCCATTTGGTACATATACCATTTCGTCTTTGTCCATTCATCTGTTTATGGACCTTTTTTTGCTTCCATGTCTTGGCTATTTCAGTATTGTTGCAGTGCACATTTGCCTGCCTCTGTCTTTCCGATTCTGGTGGTCTTAGGTTATAGGCCCAAAAGGTGCCCTGCCGCATCGTATGGTAACTCAATTTTTACCTTTTCAAGCAGCTCCATTCAGTTTGCATTAGTGGTATTACTTCTTTACATCCCACCAGCAGCTAGAAGGTACACATTCCTCTAAAACCCCTTCAGCATTTATAGTTTGTAGACTTTTTGATGATGGTCATGAGTGGTGTTACCTGAAACCTTTTTGAATTTGAATTTGCATGTGGCTAATAATTCCTTATACTGAGCTTTAGGCATGTCATTTTTTTCTTTTCCTTTTGTTTTAAAGAGTGAGTACAACTTCCCTCCTCTTATTGACTTCTTGAAAAGTTTCTCATGTGTTGAATTTTTTTGCCTATTCCCTACCCCAGGGCATTTTTTGAAGGCAGGTGTCATTTAGAGCCCTTCAGTCCTTGTGACTATTAAGCAACCTTTGGCACTGGGTTTAAAGCTGCTGTTGTGGGAAACAGCCACAAGGCGGCAGCATTATTACGTTCTCAACTCTTGTTACTAGGGCAACAGAGTCTTCCTGGAGGTAGTTTTCCAAGGTTGTAAATTAGAGTGGAATGTGCTGGGACAAGCCCCCAGAAGTTTATGTCTCCTAACTTATGTTTGCTTTTTAAATTTAATTTCTATTTCTTATCGGAGTAAATTTGATTAGAGTGTTTTGATTGGCTGTACAGAATCTGCTCAATGATTCATACATATATCTGTTCATCTTCGGAACCTGTTATCAAGTATGTGATTACAGAATATATATTTTGAAGGTATTGGTGATTATATAATTCATATCGTTTATATGTTATATGTTTATATACATTTAACTTACATTAGTATATGTATGTTAACCCCATAGTCCTAACTTACCCATCCCCCCACCTTTCATTTTGACTAACCATTAGTTTATTTGATAAGTCTGTGAGTGTCTTTTTCTGTGGAAATATGTTCATTGGTAGCAATCTTAAGAAAACTTGTATAAATGATATCATAGGCTATTTGTCATACCCTTTTGACTTACTTGACCTTATATGATTTTTTCTAGGCTCAACTGTAGTCCTGAAAACAGCATTGTTCATTTTTCTCCCGAGGCTACTATTACATTCTGTCCGTATACCACTTCTTCTTTGTCCATTCATCTGTTTATGGACCTTTTTTTTGCTTCCATATCTTGGCTATTTCAGTATTGTTGCAGTGCATATTTGCCTGCCTCTGTCTTTCCAATTTTGGTGGTCTTAGGTTATAGGCCCAAAAGGTGCCCTGCCGCATCATTTGGTAGCTCAATTTTTACCTTTTCAAGCAGCTCGATTCAGTTTGCGTTAGTGCTGTTTCCACTTTACATCCCACCAGCAGCTAGAAGGTACACAGATCTCTAAAACCCCTTCAGCATTTATAGTTTGTAGACATTTTGCTGATGGTAATGACTGGTGTGAGCTGAAACCTTTTTGAATTTGAATTTTTATGTGGCTAATAATTCCTTATACTAAGCTTTAGGCATCTCCTTTTTTTTCTTTTCCTTTTTTTTTTAAAGAGTGAGTACAACTTCCCTCCTCTTATTGACTTCTTGGAAATTTCTCATGTGTTGAATTTTTTTGCCTATTCCCTACCCCAGGGCATTTTTTGAAGGCAGGTGTCATTTAGAGCCCTTCAGTCCTTGTGACTATTAAGCAACCTTTGGCACTGGGTTTAAAGCTGCTGTTGTGGGAAACAGCCACAAGGCGGCAGCATTATTGCGTTCTCAAGTCTTGTTACTAGGAGAACAGAGTCTTCCTGGAGGTAGTGTTCTGAGCTTGTAAATTAGAGTGCAATATGCTGGGACAAGCCCCCAGAAGTTTATGTCTCCTAACTTATGTTTTTTTTTTAAATTTAATTTCTATTTCTTATCGGAGTAAATTTGATTAGAGTGTTTTGATTGTCTGGCTGTACAGAATCTGCTCAATGATTCATACATATGTCTGTTCATCTTCGGATCCTGTTACCATGTATGTGATCACAGAATATATATTTTGAAGGTATTGGTGATTATATAATTCATATCGTTTATATGTTATATGTTTATATACATTTAACTTACATTAGTATATGTATGTTAACCCCATAGTCCTAACTTACCCATCCCCCCACCTTTCATTTTGGCTAACCATTAGTTTATTTGATAAGTCTGTGAGTGTCTTTTTCTGTGGAAATATGTTCATTGGTAGCAATCTTAAGAAAACTTGTATAAATGATATCATAGGATATTTGTCATACCCTTTTGACTTACTTAACCTTATATGATTTTTTCTAGGCTCAACTGTAGTCCTGAAAACAGCATTGTTCATTTTTCTCCCGAGGCTACTATTCCATTCTGTCCGTATACCACTTCTTCTTTGTCCATTCATCTGTTTATGGACCTTTTTTTTGCTTCCATATCTTGGCTATTTCAGTATTGTTGCAGTGCATATTTGCCTGCCTCTGTCTTTCCAATTTAGGTGGTCTTAGGTTATAGGCCCAAAAGGTGCCCTGCCGCATCATTTGGTAGATCAATTTTTACCTTTTCAAGCAGCTCGATTCAGTTTGCGTTAGTGCTGTTTCCACTTTACAACCCACCAGCAGCTAGAAGGTACACAGATCTCTAAAACCCCTTCAGCATTTATAGTTTGTAGACATTTTGCTGATGGTAATGACTGGTGTGAGCTGAAACCTTTTTGAATTTGAATTTGTATGTGGCTAATAATTCCTTATACTAAGCTTTAGGCATGTCCTTTTTTTTCTTTTCCTTTTTTTTTTTAAAGAGTGAGTACAACTCCCCTCCTCTTATTGACTTCTTGAAAAATTTCTCATGTGTTGGATTTTCTTGCCTATTCCCTACCCCAGGGCAATTTTTGAGGGCCTGTGTCATTTACAGCCCTGCAGTCCTTGGGACTATATAAGCAACCATTGTCACTGGGTTTAAAGCTGCTGTTTTGGGAGACAGCCACAAGGCGGCAGCATTATTACGTTCTCAAGTCTTGTTACTAGGACAACAGAGTCTTCCTGGAGGTAGTGTTCCGAGCTTGTAAATTAGAGTGCAATGTGCTGGGACAAGCCCCCAGAAGTTTATGTCTCCTTACTTATGTTTGTTTTTTAAATTTAATTTGTATTTTTTATCGGAGTAAATTTGATTAGAGTGTTTTGATTGTCTGGCTGTACAGAATCTGTTCAATGATTCATACATATGTCTGTTCATCTTCGGATCCTGTTACCATGTATGTGATTACAGAATGTATATTTTGAAGGTATTGGTGATTATATAATTCATATCATTTATATGTTATATGTTTATATACATTTAACTTATATTAGTATATGTATGTTAACCACATAGTCCTAATTTACCCATCCTCCCACCTTTCATTTTGGCTAACCATTAGTTTATTTGATAAGTCTGTGAGTGTCTTTTTCTGTGGAAATATGTTCATTGGTCGCAATCTTAGGAAAACTTGTATAAATGATATCATAGGATATTTGTAATACCCTTTTGTCTTACTTAACCTTATATGATTATTTCTAGTCTCAACTCTAGTCGTGAAAACGGCATTGTTCATTTTTTTCCCGAGGCTACTCTCCCATTCTGTCCATATACCACTTCTTCTTTGTCCATTCACCTGTTTATGGACCTTTTTTTTGCTTCCATGTCTTTGCTATTTCAGTATTGTTGCAGTGCACATTTGCCTGCCTCTGTCTTTCCGATTCTGGTGGTCTTAGGTTATAGGCCCAAAAGGTGCCCTGCCGCATCATATGGTAGTTCAATTTTTACGTTTTCAAGCAGCTCGATTCAGTTTGCTTTAGTGCTGTTACAACTTTATATCCCACCAGCAGCTAGAAGGTACACACTTCTCTAAAACCCCTTCAGCATTTATAGTTTGTAGACTTTTTGCTGATGGTCATGACTGGTGTGAGCTGAAACCTTTTTGGAGGTTGGATACGCATATGGCTAATAATTCCTTATGCTGAGCTTTAGGCATGTCCTATTTTTTCTTTTCCTTTTTTTTAAAAAGAATGAGTACAACTTCCCTCCTCTTATTGATTTCTTGAAAAGTTTCTTATGTGTTGAATTTTCTTGCCTATTCCCTGCCCCAGGGCATTTTTTGAGTGCCTGTGTCATTTACAACCGTACAGTCCTTGTGACTATATAAGCAACCATTGGCACTGGGTTTAAAGGTGCTGTTTTTGGAGACAGCCACAAGGCGGCAGCATTATTACGTTCTCAAGTCTTGTTACTAGGACAACAGAGTCTTCCTGGAGGTAGTGTTCCGAGCTTTTAAATTAGAGTGCAATGTGCTGGGACAAGCCCCCAGAAGTTTATGTCTCCTTACTTATGTTTGTTTTTTAAATTTAATTTGTATTTTTTATCGGAGTAAATTTGATTAGAGTGTTTTGACTGTCTGGCTGTACAGAATCTGTTCAATGATTCATACATATGTCTGTTCATCTTCGGATCCTGTTACCATGTATGTGATTACAGAATGTATATTTTGAAGGTATTGGTGATTATATAATTCATATCATTTATATGTTATATGTTTATATACATTTAACTTATATTAGTATATGTATGTTAACCCCATAGTCCTAATTTACCCATCCCCCCACCTTTCATTTTGGCTAACCATTAGTTTATTTGATAAGTCTGTGAGTGTCTTTTTCTGTGGAAATATGTTCATTGGTAGCAATCTTAGGATAACATGTATAAATGATATCATAGGATATTTGTCATACCCTTTTGACTTACTTAACCTTATATGATTATTTCTAGGCTCAACTCTAGTCCTGAAAACGGCATTGTTCATTGTTTTCCAGAGGCTATTATTCCATTTGGTATGTATACCATTTCGTCTTTGTCCATTCATCTGTTTATGGACCTTTTTTTGCTTCCATGTCTTGGCTATTTCAGTATTGTTGCAGTGCACATTTGCCTGCCTCTGTCTTTCCGATTCTGGTGGTCTTAGGTTATAGGCCCAAAAGGTGCCCTGCTGCATCGTATGGTAACTCAATTTTTACCTTTTCAAGCAGCTCCATTCAGTTTCATTAGTGGTATTACTTCTTTACATCCCACCAGCAGCTAGAAGGTACACATTCCTCTAAAACCCCTTCAGCATTTATAGTTTGTAGACTTTTTGATGATGGTCATGACTGGTGTTACCTGAAACCTTTTTGAATTTGAATTTGCATGTGGCTAATAATTCCTTATACTGAGCTTTAGGCATGTCATTTTTTTCTTTTCCTTTTGTTTTAAAGAGTGAGTACAACTTCCCTCCTCTTATTGACTTCTTGAAAAGTTTCTCATGTGTTGAATTTTTTTGCCTATTCCCTACCCCAGGGCATTTTTTGAAGGCAGGTGTCATTTAGAGCCCTTCAGTCCTTGTGACTATTAAGCAACCTTTGGCACTGGGTTTAAAGCTGCTGTTGTGGGAAACAGCCACAAGGCGGCAGCATTATTACGTTCTCAACTCTTGTTACTAGGGCAACAGAGTCTTCCTGGAGGTAGTTTTCCAAGGTTGTAAATTAGAGTGGAATGTGCTGGGACAAGCCCCCAGAAGTTTATGTCTCCTAACTTATGTTTGCTTTTTAAATTTAATTTCTATTTCTTATCGGAGTAAATTTGATTAGAGTGTTTTGATTGGCTGTACAGAATCTGCTCAATGATTCATACATATATCTGTTCATCTTCGGAACCTGTTATTATGTATGTGATTACAGAATGTATATTTTAAAGGTTTGGTGATTATATAATTTATATAGTTCATATGTTATATGTTTATATACATTTAACATACATTAGTATATGTTGGTTAACCCCATAGTCCTAATTTACCCATCCTCCCACCTTTCATTTTGGCTAACCGTTAGTATTTTTGATAAGTCTGTGACTGTCTTTTTCTGTGGAAATATGTTCATTGGTAGTAATCTTAGGAAAACATGTATAAATGATTTCATAGGATATTTGTCACACCCTTTTGACTTACTTAACCTTATATGACTATTTCTAGTCTCAACTGTAGTTCTGAAAACGGCATTGTTCATTTTTTTCCCGAGGCTACTCTTCCATTCTGTCCATATACCACTTCTTCTTTGTCCATTCACCTGTTTATGGACCATTTTTTGCTTCCATGTCTTGGGTATTTCAGTATTGTTGCAGTGCACATTTGCCTGCCTCTGTCTTTCCGAATCCAGTTGTCTTAGGTTATAGGCCCAAAATGTGCCCTGCCGCATCATATGGTAGCTCAATGTTTACCTTTTCAAGCAGCTCGATTCAGTTTGCGTTACTGCTGTTACCACTTTACATCCCACCAGCAGCTAGAAGGTACACAGTTCTCTAAAACCCCTTCAGCATTTATAGTTTGTAGACTTTTTGCTGATGGTCATGACTGGTGTGAGCTGAAACCTTTTTGGAGGTTGGATACACATGTGGCTAATAATTCCTTATGCTGAGCTTTAGGCATGTCCTTTTTTTCTTTTCCTTTTTTTTTAAAGGGTGACTACAACTTCCCTCCTCTTATTGACTTCTTGAAAATTTCTCATGTGTTGAATTTTCTTGCCAATTCCATACCCCAGGGCATTTTTTGAGGGCCTGTGTCTTTTACAGCCCTGCAGTCCTTGTGACTATATAAGCAACCATTGGCACTGGGTTTAAAGCTACTGTTGTGGGAAGCAGCCACAAGGCGGCAGCATTATTACGTTCTCAAGTCTTGTTACTAGGACAACACAGTCTTCCTGGAGGTAGTGTTCCGAGCTTGTAAATTAGAGTGCAATGTGCTGGGACAAGCCCCCAGAAGTTTATGTCTCCTAACTTATGTTTGTTTTTTAAATTTAATTTCTATTTCTTATCGGAGTAAATTTGATTAGAGTGTTGTGGTTTTCTGGCTGTACAGAATCTGCTCAATGATTCATACATATGTCTGTTCATCTTCGAACCTGTTAGCATGTATGTGATTACAGAATGTATATTTTAAAGTTATTGGTGATTATATAATTTATATATTTCATATGTTATATGGTTATATACATTTAACATACATTAGTATATGTATTTTAACCCCATTGTCCTAATTTACCCATCCTCCCACCTTTCATTTTGGCTAGCCATTAGTTTATTTGATAAGTCTGTGAGTGTCTTTTTCTGTGGAAATATGTTCATTGGTAGCAATCTTAGGATAACATGTATAAATGATGTCATAGGATATTTGTCATACCCTTTTGACTTACTTAACCTTATATGATTATTTCTAGGCTCAACTGTAGTCCTGAAAACGGCATTGTTCATTTTTTTCCCGAGGCTACTATTCCATTTGGTACGTATCCCACTTCGTCTTTGTCCATTCATCTGTTTATGGACCTTTTTTTTTGCTTCCATGTCTTGGCTATTTCAGTATTGTTGCAGTGCACATTTGCCTGCCTCTGTCTTTCCGATTCCGGTGGTCTTAGGTTATAGGCCCAAAATGTGCCCTGCCGCATCATATGGTAGCTCAATGTTTACCTTTTCAAGCAGCTCGATTCAGTTTGCGTTACTGCTGTTACCACTTTACATCCCACCAGCAGCTAGAAGGTACACAGTTCTCTAAAACCCCTTCAGCATTTATAGTTTGTAGACTTTTTGCTGATGGTCATGACTGGTGTGAGCTGAAACCTTTTTGGAGGTTGGATACGCATGTGGCTAATAATTCCTTATGCTGAGCTTTAGGCATGTCCTTTTTTTCTTTTCCTTTTTTTTAAAGAGTGACTACAACTTCCCTCCTCTTATTGACTTCTTGAAAATTTCTCATGTGTTGAATTTTCTTGCCAATTCCATACCCCAGGGCATTTTTTGAGGGCCTGTGTCTTTTACAGCCCTGCAGTCCTTGTGACTATATAAGCAACCATTGGCACTGGGTTTAAAGCTACTGTTGTGGGAAGCAGCCACAAGGCGGCAGCATAATTACGTTCTCAAGTCTTGTTACTAGGACAACACAGTCTTCCTGGAGGTAGAGTTCCGAGCTTGTAATTTAGAGTGCAATGTGCTGGGACAAGCCCCCAGAAGTTTATGTCTCCTAACTTATGTTTGTTTTTTAAATTTAATTTCTATTTCTTATCGGAGTAAATTTGATTAGAGTGTTGTGGTTTTCTGGCTGTACAGAATCTGCTCAATGATTCATACATATGTCTGTTCATCTTCGAACCTGTTAGCATGTATGTGATTACAGAATGTATATTTTAAAGGTATTGGTGATTATATAATTTATATATTTCATATGTTATATGTTTATATACATTTAACATACATTAGTATATGTATTTTAACCCCATTGTCCTAATTTACCCATCCTCCCACCTTTCATTTTGGCTAGCCATTAGTTTATTTGATAAGTCTGTGAGTGTCTTTTTCTGTGGAAATATGTTCATTGGTAGCAATCTTAGGATAACATGTATAAATGATGTCATAGGATATTTGTCATACCCTTTTGACTTACTTAACCTTATATGATTATTTCTAGGCTCAACTGTAGTCCTGAAAACGGCATTGTTCATTTTTTTCCCGAGGCTACTATTCCATTTGGTACGTATCCCACTTCGTCTTTGTCCATTCATCTGTTTATGGAACTTTTTTTTTGCTTCCATGTCTTTGCTATTTCAGTATTGTTGCAGTGCACATTTGCCTGCCTCTGTCTTTCCGATTCTGGTGGTCTTAGGTTATAGGCCCAAAAGGTGCCCTGCCGCATCATATGGTAGCTCAATTTTTACGTTTTCAAGCAGCTCGATTCAGTTTGCATTAGTGCTGTTACGACTTTATATCCCACCAGCAGCTAGAAGGTACACACTTCTCTAAAACCCCTTCAGCATTTATAGTTTGTAGACTTTTTGCTGATGGTCATGACTGGTGTGAGCTGAAACCTTTTTGGAGGTTGGATACGCATGTGGCTAATAATTCCTTATGCTGAGCTTTAGGCATGTCCTATTTTTTCTTTTCCTTTTTTTTAAAATGAGTGAGTACAACTTCCCTCCTCTTATTGATTTCTTGAAAAGTTTCTTATGTGTTGAATTTTCTTGCCTATTCCCTACCCCAGGGCATTTTTTGAGGGCAGGTGTCATTTACAACCGTGCAGTCCTTGTGACTATATAAGCAACCATTGGCACTGGGTTTAAAGGTGCTGTTTTTGGAGACAGCCACAAGGCGGCAGCATTATTACGTTCTCAAGTCTTGTTACTAGGACAACAGAGTCTTCCTGGAGGTAGTGTTCCGAGCTTTTAAATTAGAGTGCAATGTGCTGGGACAAGCCCCCAGAAGTTTATGTCTCCTTACTTATGTTTGTTTTTTAAATTTAATTTGTATTTTTTATCGGAGTAAATTTGATTAGAGTGTTTTGATTGTCTGGCTGTACAGAATCTGTTCAATGATTCATACATATGTCTGTTCATCTTCGGATCCTGTTACCATGTATGTGATCACAGAATATATATTTTGAAGGTATTGGTGATTATATAATTCATATCGTTTATATGTTATATGTTTATATACATTTAACTTACATTAGTATATGTGTGTTAACCCCATAGTCCTAACTTACCCATCCCCCCACCTTTCATTTTGGCTAAACATTAGTTTATTTGATAAGTCTGTGAGTGTCTTTTTCTGTGGAAATATGTTCATTGGTAGCAATCTTAAGAAAACTTGTATAAATGATATCATAGGATATTTGTCATACCCTTTTGACTTACTTAACCTTATATGATTTTTTCTAGGCTCAACTGTAGTCCTGAAAACAGCATTGTTCATTTTTCTCCCGAGGCTACTATTCCATTCTGTCCGTATACCACTTCTTCTTTGTCCATTCATCTGTTTATGGACCTTTTTTTTGCTTCCATATCTTGGCTATTTCAGTATTGTTGCAGTGCATATTTGCCTGCCTCTGTCTTTCCAATTTTGGTGGTCTTAGGTTATAGGCCCAAAAGGTGCCCTGCCCCATCATTTGGTAGCTCAATTTTTACCTTTTCAAGCAGCTCGATTCAGTTTGCGTTAGTGCTGTTTCCACTTTACATCCCACCAGCAGCTAGAAGGTACACAGATCTCTAAAACCCCTTCAGCATTTATAGTTTGTAGACATTTTGCTGATGGTAATGACTGGTGTGAGCTGAAACCTTTTTGAATTTGAATTTGTATGTGGCTAATAATTCCTTATACTAAGCTTTAGGCATGTCCTTTTTTTTCTTTTCCTTTTTTTTTTAAAGAGTGAGTACAACTTCCCTCCTCTTATTGACTTCTTGGAAATTTCTCATGTGTTGAATGTTCTTGCCAATTCCCTACCCCAGGGCATATTTTGAGGGCTTGTGTCATTTACAGCCCTGCAGTCCTTGTGACTATATAAGCAATCATTGGCACTGGGTTTAAAGTGCTGTTGTGGGAAGCAGCCACAAGGCGGCAGCATTATTGCGTTCTCAAGTCTTGTTACTAGGAGAACAGAGTCTTCCTGGGGGTAGGTTTCTGAGCTTGTAAATTAGAGTGCAATATGCTGGGACAAGCCCCCAGAAGTTTATGTCTCCTAACTTATGTTTTTTTTTAAAATTTAATTTCTATTTCTTCTCGGAGTAAATTTGATTAGAGTGTTTTTATTGTTTGACTGTACAGAATCTGCTCAATGATTCATACATATATCTGTTCATCTTCGGGACCTGTTAGCATGTATGTGATTACAGAATGTATATTTTAAAGGTATTGGTCATTATATTATTTATATAGTTTATATATTATATGTTTATATACATTTAACATACATTAGTATATGTATGTTAACCCCATTGTCCTAATTTACCCATCCTCCCACCTTTCATTTTGGCTAACCATTAGTTTATTTGATAAGTCTGTGAGTGTCTTTTTTTGTGGAAATATGTTCATTGGTAGCAATCTTAGGATAACATGTATTAATGATATCATAGGATATTTGTCATACCCTTTTGACTTACTTAACCTTATATGATTATTTCTGGGCTCAACTCTAGTCCTGAAAACGGCATTGTTCATTTTTTTCCAGAGGCTTCTATTCCATTTGGTACGTGTACCATTTCGTCTTTGTCCATTCATCTGTTTATGGACCTTTTTTTTGCTTCCATGTCTTGGCTATTTCAATATTGTTGCAGTGCACATTTGCCTGCCTCTGTCTTTCCGAATCCAGTGATCTTAGGTTATAGGCCCAAAATGTGCCCTGCCGCATCATATGGTAGCTCAATGTTTACCTTTTCAAGCAGCTCGATTCAGTTTGCGTTACTGCTGTTACCACTTTACATCCCACCAGCAGCTAGAAGGTACACAGTTCTCTAAAACCCGTTCAGCATTTATAGTTTGTAGATTTTTTGCTGATGGTCATGACTGGTGTGAGCTGAAACCTTATTGAATTTGAATTTGCATGTGCCTAATAATTTCCTTTACTGAGCTTTAGGCATGCCCTTTTTTTTCTTTTCCTTTCTTTTTTAGAGAGTGCATACAACCTCCCTCCTCTTATTGACTTCTTGAAAAATTTCTCATGTGTTGAATTTTCTTGCCTATTCCCTACCCCAAGCCATTTTTTGAGGGCCTGTATCATTTACAGCCCTGCAGTCCTTGTGACAATATAAGCAACCATTGGCACTGGGTTTAAAGCTGCTGTTGTGGGAAATAGCCACAAGGCAGCAGCATTATTAGGTTCTCAACTCTTGTTAATAGGGCAGCAGAGTCTTCCTGGAGGTAGTGTTCCGAGGTTGTAAATTAGAGTGGAATGTGCTGGGACAAGCCCCCAGAAGTTTATGTCTCCTTACTTATGTTTGTTTTTTAAATTTAACTTCTACTTTTTATCGGAGTAAATTTGATTAGAGTGTTTTGATTGTCTGGCTGTACAGAATCTGCTCAATGATTCATACATATGTCTGTTCATCTTCGGATCCTGTTACCATGTATGTGATCACAGAATATATATTTTGAAGGTATTGGTGATTATATAATTCATATCGTTTATATGTTATATGTTTATATACATTTAACTTACATTAGTATATGTATGTTAACCCCATAGTCCTAACTTACCCATCCCCCCACCTTTCATTTTGGCTAACCATTAGTTTATTTGATAAGTCTGTGAGTGTCTTTTTCTGTGGAAATATGTTCATTGGTAGCAATCTTAAGAAAACTTGTATAAATGATATCATAGGATATTTGTCATACCCTTTTGACTTACTTAACCTTATATGATTTTTTCTAGGCTCAACTATAGTCCTGAAAACAGCATTGTTCATTTTTCTCCCGAGGCTACTATTCCATTCTGTCCGTATACCACTTCTTCTTTGTCCATTCATCTGTTTATGGACCTTTTTTTTGCTTCCATATCTTGGCTATTTCAGTATTGTTGCAGTGCATATTTGCCTGCCTCTGTCTTTCCAATTTTGGTGGTCTTAGGTTATAGGCCCAAAAGGTGCCCTGCCGCATCATTTGGTAGCTCAATTTTTACCTTTTCAAGCAGCTCGATTCAGTTTGCGTTAGTACTGTTTCCACTTTACATCCCACCAGCAGCTAGAAGGTACACAGATCTCTAAAACCCCTTCAGCATTTATAGTTTGTAGACATTTTGCTGATGGTAATGACTGGTGTGAGCTGAAACCTTTTTGAATTTGAATTTGTATGTGGCTAATAATTCCTTATACTAAGCTTTAGGCATGTCCTTTTTTTTCTTTTCCTTTTTTTTTTTAAAGAGTGAGTACAACTCCCCTCCTCTTATTGACTTCTTGAAAAATTTCTCATGTGTTGGATTTTCGTGCCTATTCCCTACCCCAGGGCAATTTTTGAGGGACTGTGTCATTTACAGCCCTTCAGTCCTTGTGACTATATAAGCAACCATTGTCACTGGGATTAAAGCTGCTGTTTTGGGAGACAGCCACAAGGCGGCAGCATTATTACGTTCTCAAGTCTTGTTCCTAGGACAACAGAGTCTTCCTGGAGGTAGTGTTCCGAGCTTGTAAATTAGAGTGCAATGTGCTGGGACAAGCCCCCAGAAGTTTATGTCTCCTTACTTATGTTTGTTTTTTAAATTTAATTTGTCTTTCTTATCGGAGTAAATTTGATTAGAGTGTTTTGATTGTCTGGCTGTACAGAATCTGCTCAATGATTCACACATATGTCTGTTCATCTTCGGATCCTGTTACCATGTATGTGATTACAGAATGTATATTTTGAAGGTATTGGTGAATATATAATTCATATCATTTATATGTTATATGTTTATATACATTTAACTTACATTAGTATATGTATGTTAACCCCATAGTCCTAAATTACCCATCCTCCCACCTTTCATTTTGGCTAACCATTAGTTTATTTTATAAGTCTGTGAGTGTCTTTTTCTGTGGAAATATGTTCATTGGTAGCAATCTTAGGAAAACTTGTATAAATAATATCATAGGATATTTGTAATACCCTTTTGTCTTACTTAACCTTATATGATTATTTCTAGTCTCAACTCTAGTCCTGAAAACGGCATTGTTCATTTTTTTCCCGAGGCTACTCTTCCATTCTGTCCATATACCACTTCTTCTTTGTCCATTCACCTGTTTATGGACCTTTTTTTTGCTTCCATGTCTTTGCTATTTCAGTATTGTTGCAGTGCACATTTGCCTGCCTCTGTCTTTCCGATTCTGGTGGTCTTAGGTTATAGGCCCAAAAGGTGCCCTGCCGCATCATATGGTAGCTCAATTTTTACGTTTTCAAGCAGCTCGATTCAGTTTGCATTAGTGCTGTTACGACTTTATATCCCACCAGCAGCTAGAAGGTACACACTTCTCTAAAACCCCTTCAGCATTTATAGTTTGTAGACTTTTTGCTGATGGTCATGACTGGTGTGAGCTGAAACCTTTTTGGAGGTTGGATACGCATGTGGCTAATAATTCCTTATGCTGAGCTTTAGGCATGTCCTAATTTTTCTTTTCCTTTTTTTTAAAAAGAGTGAGTACAACTTCCCTCCTCTTATTGATTTCTTGAAAAGTTTCTTATGTGTTGAATTTTCTTGCCTATTCCCTACCCCAGGGCATTTTTTGAGTGCCTGTGTCATTTACAACCGTGCAGTCCTTGTGACTATATAAGCAACCATTGGCACTGGGTTTAAAGGTGCTGTTTTTGGAGACAGCCACAAGGCGGCAGCATTATTACGTTCTCAAGTCTTGTTACTAGGACAACAGAGTCTTCCTGGAGGTAGTGTTCCGAGCTTTTAAATTAGAGTGCAATGTGCTGGGACAAGCCCCCAGAAGTTTATGTCTCCTTACTTATGTTTGTTTTTTAAATTTAATTTGTATTTTTTATCGGAGTAAATTTGATTAGAGTGTTTTGATTGTCTGGCTGTACAGAATCTGTTCAATGATTCATACATATGTCTGTTCATCTTCGGGTCCTGTTACCATGTATGTGATCACAGAATATATATTTTGAAGGTATTGGTGATTGTATAATTCATATCGTTTATATGTTATATGTTTATATACATTTAACTTACATTAGTATATGTATGTTAACCCCATAGTCCTAACTTACCCATCCCCCCACCTTTCATTTTGGCTAACCATTAGTTTATTTCATAAGTCTGTGAGTGTCTTTTTCTGTGGAAATATGTTCATTGGTAGCAATCTTAAGAAAACTTGTATAAATGATATCATAGGATATTTGTCATACCCTTTTGACTTACTTAACCTTATATGATTTTTTCTAGGCTCAACTGTAGTCCTGAAAACAGCATTGTTCCTTTTTTTCCCGAGGCTACTATTCCATTCTGTCCGTATACCACTTCTTCTTTGTCCATTCATCTGTTTATGGACCTTTTTTTTGCTTCCATATCTTGGCTATTTCAGTATTGTTGCAGTGCATATTTGCCTGCCTCTGTCTTTCCAATTTTGGTGGTCTTAGGTTATAGGCCCAAAAGGTGCCCTGCCGCATCATTTGGTAGCTCAATTTTTACCTTTTCAAGCAGCTCGATTCAGTTTGCGTTAGTGCTGTTTCCACTTTACATCCCACCAGCAGCTAGAAGGTACACAGATCTCTAAAACCCCTTCAGCATTTATAGTTTGTAGACATTTTGCTGATGGTAATGACTGGTGTGAGCTGAAACCTTTTTGAATTTGAATTTGTATGTGGATAATAATTCCTTATACTAAGCTTTAGGCATGTCCTTTTTTTTCTTTTCCTTTTTTTTTAAAGACTGAGTACAACTTCCCTCCTCTTATTGACTTCTTGGAAATTTCTCATGTGTTGAATGTTCTTGCCAATTCCCTACCCCAGGGCATATTTTGAGGGCTTGTGTCATTTACAGCCCTGCAGTCCTTGTGACTATATAAGCAATCATTGGAACTGGGTTTAAAGTGCTGTTGTGGGAAGCAGCCGCAAGGCGGCAGCATTATTGCGTTCTCAAGTCTTGTTACTAGGAGAACAGAGTCTTCCTGGAGGTAGTGTTCTGAGCTTGTAAATTAGAGTGCAATATGCTGGGACAAGCCCCCAGAAGTTTATGTCTCCTAACTTATGTTTTTTTTTTAAATTTAATTTCTATTTCTTATCGGAGTAAATTTGATTAGAGTGTTTTGATTGTCTGGCTGTACAGAATCTGCTCAATGATTCATACATATGTCTGTTCATCTTCGGATCCTGTTACCATGTATGTGATCACAGAATATATATTTTGAAGGTATTGGTGATTATATAATTCATATCGTTTATATGTTATATGTTTATATACATTTAACTTACATTAGTATATGTATGTTAACCCCATAGTCCTAACTTACCCATCCCCCCACCTTTCATTTTGGCTAACCATTAGTTTATTTGATAAGTCTGTGAGTGTCTTTTTCTGTGGAAATATGTTCATTGGTAGCAATCTTAAGAAAACTTGTATAAATGATATCATAGGATATTTGTCATACCCTTTTGACTTACTTAACCTTATATGATTTTTTCTAGGCTCAACTATAGTCCTGAAAACAGCATTGTTCATTTTTCTCCCGAGGCTACTATTCCATTCTGTCCGTATACCACTTCTTCTTTGTCCATTCATCTGTTTATGGACCTTTTTTTTGCTTCCATATCTTGGCTATTTCAGTATTGTTGCAGTGCATATTTGCCTGCCTCTGTCTTTCCAATTTTGGTGGTCTTAGTTTATAGGCCCAAAAGGTGCCCTGCCGCATCATTTGGTAGCTCAATTTTGACCTTTTCAAGCAGCTCGATTCAGTTTGCGTTAGTGCTGTTTCCACTTTACATCCCACCAGCAGCTAGAAGGTACACAGATCTCTAAAATCCCTTCAGCATTTATAGTTTGTAGACATTTTGCTGATGGTAATGACTGGTGTGAGCTGAAACCTTTTTGAATTTGAATTTGTATGTGGCTAATAATTCCTTATACTAAGCTTTAGGCATGTCCTTTTTTTTCTTTTCCTTTTTTTTTTTTAAAGAGTGAGTACAACTCCCCTCCTCTTATTGACTTCTTGAAAAATTTCTCATGTGTTGGATTTTCTTGCCTATTCCCTACCCCAGGGCAATTTTTGAGGGCCTGTGTCATTTACAGCCCTGCAGTCCTTGTGACTATATAAGCAACCATTGTCAATGGGTTTAAAGCTGCTGTTTTGGGAGACAGCCACAAGGCGGCAGCATTATTACGTTCTCAAGTCTTGTTACTAGGACAACAGAGTCTTCCTGGAGGTAGTGTTCCGAGCTTTTAAATTAGAGTGCAATGTGCTGGGACAAGCCCCCAGAAGTTTATGTCTCCTTACTTATGTTTGTTTTTTAAATTTAATTTGTCTTTCTTATCGGAGTAAATTTGATTAGAGTGTTTTGATTGTCTGGCTGTACAGAATCTGCTCAATGATTCACACATATGTCTGTTCATCTTCGGATCCTGTTACCATGTATGTGATTACAGAATGTATATTTTGAAGGTATTGGTGAATATATAATTCATATCATTTATATGTTATATGTTTATATACATTTAACTTACATTAGTATATGTATGTTAACCCCATAGTCCTAATTTACCCATCCTCCCACCTTTCATTTTGGCTAACCATTAGTTTATTTGATAAGTCTGTGAGTGTCTTTTTCTGTGGAAATATGTTCATTGGTAGCAATCTTAGGAAAACTTGTATAAATAATATCATAGGATATTTGTAATACCCTTTTGTCTTACTTAACCTTATATGATTATTTCTAGTCTCAACTCTAGTCCTGAAAACGGCATTGTTCATTTTTTTCCCGAGGCTACTCTTCCATTCTGTCCATATACCACTTCTTCTTTGTCCATTCACCTGTTTATGGACCTTTTTTTTGCTTCCATGTCTTTGCTATTTCAGTATTGTTGCAGTGCACATTTGCCTGCCTCTGTCTTTCCGAGTCTGGTGGTCTTAGGTTATAGGCCCAAAAGGTGCCCTGCCGCATCATATGGTAGCTCAATTTTTACGTTTTCAAGCAGCTCGATTCAGTTTGCATTAGTGCTGTTACGACTTTATATCCCACCAGCAGCTAGAAGGTACACACTTCTCTAAAACCCCTTCAGCATTTATAGTTTGTAGACTTTTTGCTGATGGTCATGACTGGTGTGAGCTGAAACCTTTTTGGAGGTTGGATACGCATGTGGCTAATAATTCCTTATGCTGAGCTTTAGGCATGTCCTTTTTTTCTTTTCCTTTTTTTTTTAAAGAGTGAGTACAACTTCCCTCCTCTTATTGACTTCTTGGAAATTTCTCATGTGTTGAATGTTCTTGCCAATTCCCTACCCCAGGGCATATTTTGAGGGCTTGTGTCATTTACAGCCCTGCAGTCCTTGTGACTATATAAGCAATCATTCGCACTGGGTTTAAAGTGCTGTTGTGGGAAGCAGCCACAAGGCGGCAGCATTATTGCGTTCTCAAGTCTTGTTACTAGGAGAACAGAGTCTTCCTGGAGGTAGTGTTCTGAGCTTGTAAATTAGAGTGCAATGTGCTGGGACAAGCCCCCAAAAGTTTATGTCTCCTAACTTATGTTTTTTTTTTAAATTTAATTTCTATTTCTTATCGGAGTAAATTTGATTAGAGTGTTTTGATTGTCTGGCTGTAGAGAATCTGCTCAATGATTCTTACATATGTCTGTTCATCTTCGGATCCTGTTACCATGTATATGATCACAGAATATATATTTTGAAGGTATTGGTGATTATATAATTCATATCGTTTATATGTTATATGTTTATATACATTTAACTTACATTAGTATATGTATGTTAACCCCATAGTCCTAACTTACCCATCCCCCCACCTTTCATTTTGGCTAACCATTAGTTTATTTGATAAGTCTGTGAGTGTCTTTTTCTGTGGAAATATGTTCATTGGTAGCAATCTTAAGAAAACTTGTATAAATGATATCATAGGATATTTGTCATACCCTTTTGACTTACTTAACCTTATATGATTTTTTCTAGGCTCAACTATAGTCCTGAAAACAGCATTGTTCATTTTTCTCCCGAGGCTACTATTCCATTCTGTCCGTATACCACTTCTTCTTTGTCCATTCATCTGTTTATGGACCTTTTTTTTGCTTCCATATCTTGGCTATTTCAGTATTGTTGCAGTGCATATTTGCCTGCCTCTGTCTTTCCAATTTTGGTGGTCTTAGGTTATAGGCCCAAAAGGTGCCCTGCCGCATCATTTGGTAGCTCAATTTTTACCTTTTCAAGCAGCTCGATTCAGTTTGCGTTAGTACTGTTTCCACTTTACATCCCACCAGCAGCTAGAAGGTACACAGATCTCTAAAACCCCTTCAGCATTTATAGTTTGTAGACATTTTGCTGATGGTAATGACTGGTGTGAGCTGAAACCTTTTTGAATTTGAATTTGTATGTGGCTAATAATTCCTTATACTAAGCTTTAGGCATGTCCTTTTTTTTCTTTTCCTTTTTTTTTTTAAAGAGTGAGTACAACTCCCCTCCTCTTATTGACTTCTTGAAAAATTTCTCATGTGTTGGATTTTCGTGCCTATTCCCTACCCCAGGGCAATTTTTGAGGGACTGTGTCATTTACAGCCCTTCAGTCCTTGTGACTATATAAGCAACCATTGTCACTGGGATTAAAGCTGCTGTTTTGGGAGACAGCCACAAGGCGGCAGCATTATTACGTTCTCAAGTCTTGTTCCTAGGACAACAGAGTCTTCCTGGAGGTAGTGTTCCGAGCTTGTAAATTAGAGTGCAATGTGCTGGGACAAGCCCCCAGAAGTTTATGTCTCCTTACTTATGTTTGTTTTTTAAATTTAATTTGTCTTTCTTATCGGAGTAAATTTGATTAGAGTGTTTTGATTGTCTGGCTGTACAGAATCTGCTCAATGATTCACACATATGTCTGTTCATCTTCGGATCCTGTTACCATGTATGTGATTACAGAATGTATATTTTGAAGGTATTGGTGAATATATAATTCATATCATTTATATGTTATATGTTTATATACATTTAACTTACATTAGTATATGTATGTTAACCCCATAGTCCTAAATTACCCATCCTCCCACCTTTCATTTTGGCTAACCATTAGTTTATTTTATAAGTCTGTGAGTGTCTTTTTCTGTGGAAATATGTTCATTGGTAGCAATCTTAGGAAAACTTGTATAAATAATATCATAGGATATTTGTAATACCCTTTTGTCTTACTTAACCTTATATGATTATTTCTAGTCTCAACTCTAGTCCTGAAAACGGCATTGTTCATTTTTTTCCCGAGGCTACTCTTCCATTCTGTCCATATACCACTTCTTCTTTGTCCATTCACCTGTTTATGGACCTTTTTTTTGCTTCCATGTCTTTGCTATTTCAGTATTGTTGCAGTGCACATTTGCCTGCCTCTGTCTTTCCGATTCTGGTGGTCTTAGGTTATAGGCCCAAAAGGTGCCCTGCCGCATCATATGGTAGCTCAATTTTTACGTTTTCAAGCAGCTCGATTCAGTTTGCATTAGTGCTGTTACGACTTTATATCCCACCAGCAGCTAGAAGGTACACACTTCTCTAAAACCCCTTCAGCATTTATAGTTTGTAGACTTTTTGCTGATGGTCATGACTGGTGTGAGCTGAAACCTTTTTGGAGGTTGGATACGCATGTGGCTAATAATTCCTTATGCTGAGCTTTAGGCATGTCCTAATTTTTCTTTTCCTTTTTTTTAAAAAGAGTGAGTACAACTTCCCTCCTCTTATTGATTTCTTGAAAAGTTTCTTATGTGTTGAATTTTCTTGCCTATTCCCTACCCCAGGGCATTTTTTGAGTGCCTGTGTCATTTACAACCGTGCAGTCCTTGTGACTATATAAGCAACCATTGGCACTGGGTTTAAAGGTGCTGTTTTTGGAGACAGCCACAAGGCGGCAGCATTATTACGTTCTCAAGTCTTGTTACTAGGACAACAGAGTCTTCCTGGAGGTAGTGTTCCGAGCTTTTAAATTAGAGTGCAATGTGCTGGGACAAGCCCCCAGAAGTTTATGTCTCCTTACTTATGTTTGTTTTTTAAATTTAATTTGTATTTTTTATCGGAGTAAATTTGATTAGAGTGTTTTGATTGTCTGGCTGTACAGAATCTGTTCAATGATTCATACATATGTCTGTTCATCTTCGGGTCCTGTTACCATGTATGTGATCACAGAATATATATTTTGAAGGTATTGGTGATTGTATAATTCATATCGTTTATATGTTATATGTTTATATACATTTAACTTACATTAGTATATGTATGTTAACCCCATAGTCCTAACTTACCCATCCCCCCACCTTTCATTTTGGCTAACCATTAGTTTATTTCATAAGTCTGTGAGTGTCTTTTTCTGTGGAAATATGTTCATTGGTAGCAATCTTAAGAAAACTTGTATAAATGATATCATAGGATATTTGTCATACCCTTTTGACTTACTTAACCTTATATGATTTTTTCTAGGCTCAACTGTAGTCCTGAAAACAGCATTGTTCCTTTTTTTCCCGAGGCTACTATTCCATTCTGTCCGTATACCACTTCTTCTTTGTCCATTCATCTGTTTATGGACCTTTTTTTTGCTTCCATATCTTGGCTATTTCAGTATTGTTGCAGTGCATATTTGCCTGCCTCTGTCTTTCCAATTTTGGTGGTCTTAGGTTATAGGCCCAAAAGGTGCCCTGCCGCATCATTTGGTAGCTCAATTTTTACCTTTTCAAGCAGCTCGATTCAGTTTGCGTTAGTGCTGTTTCCACTTTACATCCCACCAGCAGCTAGAAGGTACACAGATCTCTAAAACCCCTTCAGCATTTATAGTTTGTAGACATTTTGCTGATGGTAATGACTGGTGTGAGCTGAAACCTTTTTGAATTTGAATTTGTATGTGGATAATAATTCCTTATACTAAGCTTTAGGCATGTCCTTTTTTTTCTTTTCCTTTTTTTTTAAAGACTGAGTACAACTTCCCTCCTCTTATTGACTTCTTGGAAATTTCTCATGTGTTGAATGTTCTTGCCAATTCCCTACCCCAGGGCATATTTTGAGGGCTTGTGTCATTTACAGCCCTGCAGTCCTTGTGACTATATAAGCAATCATTGGAACTGGGTTTAAAGTGCTGTTGTGGGAAGCAGCCGCAAGGCGGCAGCATTATTGCGTTCTCAAGTCTTGTTACTAGGAGAACAGAGTCTTCCTGGAGGTAGTGTTCTGAGCTTGTAAATTAGAGTGCAATATGCTGGGACAAGCCCCCAGAAGTTTATGTCTCCTAACTTATGTTTTTTTTTTAAATTTAATTTCTATTTCTTATCGGAGTAAATTTGATTAGAGTGTTTTGATTGTCTGGCTGTACAGAATCTGCTCAATGATTCATACATATGTCTGTTCATCTTCGGATCCTGTTACCATGTATGTGATCACAGAATATATATTTTGAAGGTATTGGTGATTATATAATTCATATCGTTTATATGTTATATGTTTATATACATTTAACTTACATTAGTATATGTATGTTAACCCCATAGTCCTAACTTACCCATCCCCCCACCTTTCATTTTGGCTAACCATTAGTTTATTTGATAAGTCTGTGAGTGTCTTTTTCTGTGGAAATATGTTCATTGGTAGCAATCTTAAGAAAACTTGTATAAATGATATCATAGGATATTTGTCATACCCTTTTGACTTACTTAACCTTATATGATTTTTTCTAGGCTCAACTATAGTCCTGAAAACAGCATTGTTCATTTTTCTCCCGAGGCTACTATTCCATTCTGTCCGTATACCACTTCTTCTTTGTCCATTCATCTGTTTATGGACCTTTTTTTTGCTTCCATATCTTGGCTATTTCAGTATTGTTGCAGTGCATATTTGCCTGCCTCTGTCTTTCCAATTTTGGTGGTCTTAGTTTATAGGCCCAAAAGGTGCCCTGCCGCATCATTTGGTAGCTCAATTTTGACCTTTTCAAGCAGCTCGATTCAGTTTGCGTTAGTGCTGTTTCCACTTTACATCCCACCAGCAGCTAGAAGGTACACAGATCTCTAAAATCCCTTCAGCATTTATAGTTTGTAGACATTTTGCTGATGGTAATGACTGGTGTGAGCTGAAACCTTTTTGAATTTGAATTTGTATGTGGCTAATAATTCCTTATACTAAGCTTTAGGCATGTCCTTTTTTTTCTTTTCCTTTTTTTTTTTTAAAGAGTGAGTACAACTCCCCTCCTCTTATTGACTTCTTGAAAAATTTCTCATGTGTTGGATTTTCTTGCCTATTCCCTACCCCAGGGCAATTTTTGAGGGCCTGTGTCATTTACAGCCCTGCAGTCCTTGTGACTATATAAGCAACCATTGTCAATGGGTTTAAAGCTGCTGTTTTGGGAGACAGCCACAAGGCGGCAGCATTATTACGTTCTCAAGTCTTGTTACTAGGACAACAGAGTCTTCCTGGAGGTAGTGTTCCGAGCTTTTAAATTAGAGTGCAATGTGCTGGGACAAGCCCCCAGAAGTTTATGTCTCCTTACTTATGTTTGTTTTTTAAATTTAATTTGTCTTTCTTATCGGAGTAAATTTGATTAGAGTGTTTTGATTGTCTGGCTGTACAGAATCTGCTCAATGATTCACACATATGTCTGTTCATCTTCGGATCCTGTTACCATGTATGTGATTACAGAATGTATATTTTGAAGGTATTGGTGAATATATAATTCATATCATTTATATGTTATATGTTTATATACATTTAACTTACATTAGTATATGTATGTTAACCCCATAGTCCTAATTTACCCATCCTCCCACCTTTCATTTTGGCTAACCATTAGTTTATTTGATAAGTCTGTGAGTGTCTTTTTCTGTGGAAATATGTTCATTGGTAGCAATCTTAGGAAAACTTGTATAAATAATATCATAGGATATTTGTAATACCCTTTTGTCTTACTTAACCTTATATGATTATTTCTAGTCTCAACTCTAGTCCTGAAAACGGCATTGTTCATTTTTTTCCCGAGGCTACTCTTCCATTCTGTCCATATACCACTTCTTCTTTGTCCATTCACCTGTTTATGGACCTTTTTTTTGCTTCCATGTCTTTGCTATTTCAGTATTGTTGCAGTGCACATTTGCCTGCCTCTGTCTTTCCGAGTCTGGTGGTCTTAGGTTATAGGCCCAAAAGGTGCCCTGCCGCATCATATGGTAGCTCAATTTTTACGTTTTCAAGCAGCTCGATTCAGTTTGCATTAGTGCTGTTACGACTTTATATCCCACCAGCAGCTAGAAGGTACACACTTCTCTAAAACCCCTTCAGCATTTATAGTTTGTAGACTTTTTGCTGATGGTCATGACTGGTGTGAGCTGAAACCTTTTTGGAGGTTGGATACGCATGTGGCTAATAATTCCTTATGCTGAGCTTTAGGCATGTCCTTTTTTTCTTTTCCTTTTTTTTTTAAAGAGTGAGTACAACTTCCCTCCTCTTATTGACTTCTTGGAAATTTCTCATGTGTTGAATGTTCTTGCCAATTCCCTACCCCAGGGCATATTTTGAGGGCTTGTGTCATTTACAGCCCTGCAGTCCTTGTGACTATATAAGCAATCATTCGCACTGGGTTTAAAGTGCTGTTGTGGGAAGCAGCCACAAGGCGGCAGCATTATTGCGTTCTCAAGTCTTGTTACTAGGAGAACAGAGTCTTCCTGGAGGTAGTGTTCTGAGCTTGTAAATTAGAGTGCAATGTGCTGGGACAAGCCCCCAAAAGTTTATGTCTCCTAACTTATGTTTTTTTTTTAAATTTAATTTCTATTTCTTATCGGAGTAAATTTGATTAGAGTGTTTTGATTGTCTGGCTGTAGAGAATCTGCTCAATGATTCTTACATATGTCTGTTCATCTTCGGATCCTGTTACCATGTATATGATCACAGAATATATATTTTGAAGGTATTGGTGATTATATAATTCATATCGTTTATATGTTATATGTTTATATACATTTAACTTACATTAGTATATGTATGTTAACCCCATAGTCCTAACTTACCCATCCCCCCACCTTTCATTTTGGCTAACCATTAGTTTATTTGATAAGTCTGTGAGTGTCTTTTTCTGTGGAAATATGTTCATTGGTAGCAATCTTAAGAAAACTTGTATAAATGATATCATAGGATATTTGTCATACCCTTTTGACTTACTTAACCTTATATGATTTTTTCTAGGCTCAACTGTAGTCCTGAAAACAGCATTGTTCATTTTTCTCCCGAGGCTACTATTCCATTCTGTCCGTATACCACTTCTTCTTTGTCCATTCATCTGTTTATGGACCTTTTTTTTGCTTCCATATCTTGGCTATTTCAGTATTGTTGCAGTGCATATTTGCCTGCATCTGTCTTTCCAATTTTGGTGGTCTTAGGTTATAGGCCCAAAAGGTGCCCTGCCGCATCATTTGGTAGCTCAATTTTTACCTTTTCAAGCAGCTCGATTCAGTTTGCGTTAGTGCTGTTTCCACTTTACATCCCACCAGCAGCTAGAAGGTACACAGTTCTCTAAAACCCCTTCAGCATTTATAGTTTGTAGACTTTTTGCTGATGGTCATGACTGGTGTGAGCTGAAACCTTTTTGGAGGTTGGATACGCATGTGGCTAATAATTCCTTATGCTGAGCTTTAGGCATGTCCTTTTTTTCTTTTTCTTTTTTTTTAAAGAGTGACTACAACTTCCCTCCTCTTATTGACTTCTTGAAAATTTCTCATGTGTTGAATTTTCTTGCCAATTCAATACCCCAGGGCATTTTTTGAGGGCCTGTGTCTTTTACAGCCCTGCAGTCCTTGTGACTATATAAGCAACCATTGGCACTGGGTTTAAAGCTACTGTTGTGGGAAGCAGCCACAAGGCGGCAGCATTATTACGTTCTCAAGTCTTGTTACTAGGACAACACAGTCTTCCTGGAGGTAGTGTTCCGAGCTTGTAAATTAGAGTGCAATGTGCTGGGACAAGCCCCCAGAAGTTTATGTCTCCTAACTTATGTTTGTTTTTTAAATTTAATTTCTATTTCTTATCGGAGTAAATTTGATTAGAGTGTTGTGGTTTTCTGGCTGTACAGAATCTGCTCAATGATTCATACATATGTCTGTTCATCTTCGAACCTGTTAGCATGTATGTGATTACAGAATGTATATTTTAAAGGTATTGGTGATTATATAATTTATATATTTCATATGTTATATGTTTATATACATTTAACATACATTAGTATATGTATTTTAACCCCATTGTCCTAATTTACCCATCCTCCCACCTTTCATTTTGGCTAGCCATTAGTTTATTTGATAAGTCTGTGAATGTCTTTTTCTGTGGAAATATGTTCATTGGTAGCAATCTTAGGATAACATGTATAAATGATGTCATAGGATATTTGTCATACCCTTTTGACTTACTTAACCTTATATGATTATTTCTAGGCTCAACTGTAGCCCTGAAAACGGCATTGTTCATTTTTTTCCCGAGGCTACTATTCCATTTGGTACGTATCCCACTTCGTCTTTGTCCATTCATCTGTTTATGGACCTTTTTTTTTGCTTCCATGTCTTTGCTATTTCAGTATTGTTGCAGTGCACATTTGCCTGCCTCTGTCTTTCCGATTCTGGTGGTCTTAGGTTATAGGCCCAAAAGATGCCCTGCCGCATCATATGGTAGCTCAATTTTTACGTTTTCAAGCAGCTCGATTCAGTTTGCATTAGTGCTGTTACGACTTTATATCCCACCAGCAGCTACAAGGTACACACTTCTCTAAAACCCCTTCAGCATTTATAGCTTGTAGACTTTTTGCTGATGGTCATGACTGGTGTGAGCTGAAACCTTTTTGGAGGTTGGATACGCATGTGGCTAATAATTCCTTATGCTGAGCTTTAGGCATGTCCTATTTTTTCTTTTCCTTTTTTTTAAAATGAGTGAGTACAACTTCCCTCCTCTTATTGATTTCTTGAAAAGTTTCTTATGTGTTGAATTTTCTTGCCTATTCCCTACCCCAGGGCATTTTTTGAGTGCCTGTGTCATTTACAACCGTGCAGTCCTTGTGACTATATAAGCAACCATTGGCACTGGGTTTAAAGGTGCTGTTTTTGGAGACAGCCACAAGGCGGCAGCATTATTACGTTCTCAAGTCTTGTTACTAGGACAACAGAGTCTTCCTGGAGGTAGTGTTCCGAGCTTTTAAATTAGAGTGCAATGTGCTGGGACAAGCCCCCAGAAGTTTATGTCTCCTTACTTATGTTTGTTTTTTAAATTTAATTTGTATTTTTTATCGGAGTAAATTTGATTAGAGTGTTTTGATTGTCTGGCTGTACAGAATCTGTTCAATGATTCATACATATGTCTGTTCATCTTCGGATCCTGTTACCATGTATGTGATCACAGAATATATATTTTGAAGGTATTGGTGATTATATAATTCATATCGTTTATATGTTATATGTTTATATACATTTAACTTACATTAGTATATGTATGTTAACCCCATAGTCCTAACTTACCCATCCCCCCTCCTTTCATTTTGGCTAAACATTAGTTTATTTGATAAGTCTGTGAGTGTCTTTTTCTGTGGAAATATGTTCATTGGTAGCAATCTTAAGAAAACTTGTATAAATGATATCATAGGATATTTGTCATACCCTTTTGACTTACTTAACCTTATATGATTTTTTTCTAGGCTCAACTGTAGTCCTGAAAACAGCATTGTTCATTTTTCTCCCGAGGCTACTATTCCATTCTGTCCCTATACCACTTCTTCTTTGTCCATTCATGTGTTTATGGACCTTTTTTTTGCTTCCATATCTTGGCTATTTCAGTATTGTTGCAGTGCATATTTGCCTGCCTCTGTCTTTCCAATTTTGGTGGTCTTAGGTTATAGGCCCAAAAGGTGCCCTGCCCCATCATTTGGTAGCTCAATTTTTACCTTTTCAAGCAGCTCGATTCAGTTTGCGTTAGTGCTGTTTCCACTTTACATCCCACCAGCAGCTAGAAGGTACACAGATCTCTAAAACCCCTTCAGCATTTATTGTTTGTAGACATTTTGCTGATGGTAATGACTGGTGTGAGCTGAAACCTTTTTGAATTTGAATTTGTATGTGGCTAATAATTCCTTATACTAAGCTTTAGGCATGTCCTTTTTTTTCTTTTCCTTTTTTTTTTAAAGAGTGAGTACAACTTCCCTCCTCTTATTGACTTCTTGGAAATTTCTCATGTGTTGAATGTTCTTGCCAATTCCCTACCCCAGGGCATATTTTGAGGGCTTGTGTCATTTACAGCCCTGCAGTCCTTGTGACTATATAAGCAATCATTGGCACTGGGTTTAAAGTGCTGTTGTGGGAAGCAGCCACAAGGCGGCAGCATTATTGCGTTCTCAAGTCTTGTTACTAGGAGAACAGAGTCTTCCTGGAGGTAGTGTTCCGAGCTTTTAAATTAGAGTGCAATGTGCTGGGACAAGCCCCCAGAAGTTTATGTCTCCTTACTTATGTTTGTTTTTTAAATTTAATTTGTATTTTTTATCGGAGTAAATTTGATTAGAGTGTTTTGATTGTCTGGCTGTACAGAATCTGTTCAATGATTCATACATATATCTGTTCATCTTCTGAACCTGTTAGCATGTATGTGATTACAGAATGTATATTTTGAAGGTATTGGTGATTATATAATTCATATCATTTATATGTTATATGTTTATATACATTTAACTTATATTAGTATATGTATGTTAACCCCATAGTCCTAATTTACCCATCCCCCCAACTTTCATTTTGGCTAACCATTAGTTTATTTGATAAGTCTGTGAGTGTCTTTTTCTGTGGAAATATTTTCATTGGTAGCAATCTTAGGATAACATGTATAAATGATATCATAGGATATTTGTCATACCCTTTTGACTTACTTAACCTTATATGATTATTTCTAGGCTCAACTCTAGTCCTGAAAACGGCATTGTTCATTTTTTTCCAGAGGCTACTATTCCATTTGGTACGTATACCATTTCGTCTTTGTCCATTCATCTGTTTATGGACCTTTTTTTTGCTTCCATGTCTTGGCTATTTCAATATTGTTGCAGTGCACATTTGCCTGCCTCTGTCTTTCCGAATCCGGTGGTCTTAGGTTATAGGCCCAAAAGGTGCCCTGCCACATCATATGGTAGCTCAATGTTTACCTTTTCAAGCAGCTCGATTCAGTTTGCGTTACTGCTGTTACCACTTTACATCCAAACAGCAGCGAGAAGGTACACAGTTCTCTAAAACCCCTTCAGCATTTATAGTTTGTAGACTTTTTGCTGATGGTCATGACTGGTGTGAGCTGAAACCTTTTTGGAGGTTGGATACGCATGTGGCTAATAATTCCTTATGCTGAGCTTTAGGCATGTCCTTTTTTTCTTTTCCTTTCTTTTTAAAGAGTGAGTACAACTTCCGTACTCTTATTGACTTCTTGAAAATTTCTCATGTGTTGAATTTTCTTGCCAATTCCCTACCCCAGGGCATTTTTTGAGGGCCTGTGTCTTTTACAGCCCTGCAGTCCTTGTGACTATATAAGCAACCATTGGCACTGGGTTTAAAGCTACTGTTGTGGGAAGCAGCCACAAGGCGGCAGCATTATTGCGTTCTCAAGTCTTGTTACTAGGAGAACAGAGTCTTCCTGGAGGTAGTGTTCCGAGCCTGTAAATTAGAGTGCAATGTCCTGGGACAAGCCCCCAGAAGTTTATGTCTCCTAACTCATGTTTGTTTTTTAAATTTAATTTCTATTTCTTATCGGAGTAAATTTGATTAGAGTGTTGTGGTTTTCTGGCTGTACAGAATCTGCTCAATGATTCATACATATGTCTGTTCATCTTCGAACCTATTAGCATGTATGTGATTACAGAATGTATATTTTAAAGGTATTGGTGATTATATAATTTATATAGTTCATATGTTATATGTTTATATACATTTAACATACATTAGTATATGTATGTTAACCCCATAGTCCTAATTTACCCATCCTCCCACCTTTCATTTTGGCTAGCCATTAGTTTATTTGATAAGTCTGTGAGTGTCTTTTTCTGTGGAAATATGTTCATTGGTAGCAATCTTAGGATAACATGTATAAATGATGTCATAGGATATTTGTCATATCCTTTTGACTTACTTAACCTTATATGATTATTTCTAGGCTCAACTGTAGTCCTGAAAACGGCATTGTTCATTTTTTTCCCGAGGCTACTATTCCATTTGGTACGTATCCCACTTCGTCTTTGTCCATTCATCTGTTTATGGACCTTTTTTTTTGCTTCCATGTCTTGGCTATTTCAATATTGTTGCAATGCACATTTGCCTGCCTCTCTCTTTCCGAATCTGGTGGTCTTAGGTTATAGGCCCAAAAGGTGCCCTGCCGCACCATATGGTAACTCAATTTTTACCTTTTCAAGCAGCTCGATTCAGTTTGCGTTACTGCTGTTACCACTTTACATCCCACCAGCAGCTAGAAGGTACACAGATCTCTAAAACCCCTTCAGCATTTATAGTTTGTAGACATTTTGCTGATGGTAATGACTGGTGTGAGCTGAAACCTTTTTGAATTTGAATTTGTATGTGGCTAATAATTCCTTATACTAAGCTTTAGGCATGTCCTTTTTTTTCTTTTCCTTTTTTTTTTAAAGAGTGAGTACAACTTCCCTCCTCTTATTGACTTCTTGGAAATTTCTCATGTGTTGAATGTTCTTGCCAATTCCCTACCCCAGGGCATATTTTGAGGGCTTGTGTCATTTACAGCCCTGCAGTCCTTGTGACTATATAAGCAATCATTGGCACTGGGTTTAAAGTGCTGTTGTGGGAAGCAGCCACAAGGCGGCAGCATTATTGCGTTCTCAAGTCTTGTTACTAGGAGAACAGAGTCTTCCTGGAGGTAGTGTTCTGAGCTTGTAAATTAGAGTGCAATATGCTGGGACAAGCCCCCAGAAGTTTATGTCTCCTAACTTATGTTTTTTTTTTAAATTTAATTTCTATTTCTTATCGGAGTAAATTTGATTAGAGTGTTTTGATTGTCTGGCTGTACAGAATCTGCTCAATGATTCATACATATGTCTGTTCATCTTCGGATCCTGTTACCATGTATGTGATCACAGAATATATATTTTGAAGGTATTGGTGATTATATAATTCATATCGTTTATATGTTATATGTTTATATACATTTAACTTACATTAGTATATGTATGTTAACCCCATAGTCCTAACTTACCCATCCCCCCACCTTTCATTTTGGCTAACCATTAGTTTATTTGATAAGTCTGTGAGTGTCTTTTTCTGTGGAAATATGTTCATTGGTAGCAATCTTAAGAAAACTTGTATAAATGATATCATAGGATATTTGTCATACCCTTTTGACTTACTTAACCTTATATGATTTTTTCTAGGCTCAACTGTAGTCCTGAAAACAGCATTGTTCATTTTTCTCCCGAGGCTACTATTCCATTCTGTCCGTATACCACTTCTTCTTTGTCCATTCATCTGTTTATGGACCTTTTTTTTGCTTCCATATCTTGGCTATTTCAGTATTGTTGCAGTGCATATTTGCCTGCCTCTGTCTTTCCAATTTTGGTGGTCTTAGGTTATAGGCCCAAAAGGTGCCCTGCCGCATCATTTGGTAGATCAATTTTTACCTTTTCAAGCAGCTCGATTTAGTTTGCGTTAGTGCTGTTTCCACTTTACAACCCACCAGCAGCTAGAAGGTACACAGATCTCTAAAACCCCTTCAGCATTTATAGTTTGTAGACATTTTGCTGATGGTAATGACTGGTGTGAGCTGAAACCTTTTTGAATTTGAATTTGTATGTGGCTAATAATTCCTTATACTAAGCTTTAGGCATGTCCTTTTTTTTCTTTTCCTTTTTTTTTTTAAAGAGTGAGTACAACTCCCCTCCTCGTATTGACTTCTTGAAAAATTTCTCATGTGTTGGATTTTCTTGCCTATTCCCTACCCCAGGGCAATTTTTGAGGGCCTGTGTCATTTACAGCCCTGCAGTCCTTGGGACTATATAAGCAACCATTGTCACTGGGTTTAAAGCTGCTGTTTTGGGAGACAGCCACAAGGCGGCAGCATTATTACGTTCTCAAGTCTTGTTACTAGGACAACAGAGTCTTCCTGGAGGTAGTGTTCCGAGCTTGTAAATTAGAGTGCAATGTGCTGGGACAAGCCCCCAGAAGTTTATGTCTCCTTACTTATGTTTGTTTTTTAAATTTAATTTGTATTTTTTATCGGAGTAAATTTGATTAGAGTGTTTTGATTGTCTGGCTGTACAGAATCTGTTCAATGATTCATACATATGTCTGTTCATCTTCGGATCCTGTTACCATGTATGTGATTACAGAATGTATATTTTGAAGGTATTGGTGATTATATAATTCATATCATTTATATGTTATATGTTTATATACATTTAACTTATATTAGTATATGTATGTTAACCCCATAGTCCTAATTTACCCATCCTCCCACCTTTCATTTTGGCTAAGCATTAGTTTATTTGATAAGTCTGTGAGTGTCTTTTTCTGTGGAAATATGTTCATTGGTCGCAATCTTAGGAAAACTTGTATAAATGATATCATAGGATATTTGTAATACCCTTTTGTCTTACTTAACCTTATATGATTATTTCTAGTCTCAACTCTAGTCCTGAAAACGGCATTGTTCATTTTTTTCCCGAGGCTACTCTTCCATTCTGTCCATATACCACTTCTTCTTTGTCCATTCACCTGTTTATGGACCTTTTTTTTGCTTCCATGTCTTTGCTATTTCAGTATTGTTGCAGTGCACATTTGCCTGCCTCTGTCTTTCCGATTCTGGTGGTCTTAGGTTATAGGCCCAAAAGGTGCCCTGCCGCATCATATGGTAGTTCAATTTTTACGTTTTCAAGCAGCTCGATTCAGTTTGCTTTAGTGCTGTTACAACTTTATATCCCACCAGCAGCTAGAAGGTACACACTTCTCTAAAACCCCTTCAGCATTTATAGTTTGTAGACTTTTTGCTGATGGTCATGACTGGTGTGAGCTGAAACCTTTTTGGAGGTTGGATACGCATATGGCTAATAATTCCTTATGCTGAGCTTTAGGCATGTCCTATTTTTTCTTTTCCTTTTTTTTAAAAAGAGTGAGTACAACTTCCCTCCTCTTATTGATTTCTTGAAAAGTTTCTTATGTGTTGAATTTTCTTGCCTATTCCCTGCCCCAGGGCATTTTTTGAGTGCCTGTGTCATTTACAACCGTACAGTCCTTGTGACTATATAAGCAACCATTGGCACTGGGTTTAAAGGTGCTGTTTTTGGAGACAGCCACAAGGCGGCAGCATTATTACGTTCTCAAGTCTTGTTACTAGGACAACAGAGTCTTCCTGGAGGTAGTGTTCCGAGCTTTTAAATTAGAGTGCAATGTGCTGGGACAAGCCCCCAGAAGTTTATGTCTCCTTACTTATGTTTGTTTTTTAAATTTAATTTGTATTTTTTATCGGAGTAAATTTGATTAGAGTGTTTTGACTGTCTGGCTGTACAGAATCTGTTCAATGATTCATACATATGTCTGTTCATCTTCGGATCCTGTTACCATGTATGTGATTACAGAATGTATATTTTGAAGGTATTGGTGATTATATAATTCATATCATTTATATGTTATATGTTTATATACATTTAACTTATATTAGTATATGTATGTTAACCCCATAGTCCTAATTTACCCATCCCCCCACCTTTCATTTTGGCTAACCATTAGTTTATTTGATAAGTCTGTGAGTGTCTTTTTCTGTGGAAATATGTTCATTGGTAGCAATCTTAGGATAACATGTATAAATGATATCATAGGATATTTGTCATACCCTTTTGACTTACTTAACCTTATATGATTATTTCTAGGCTCAACTCTAGTCCTGAAAACGGCATTGTTCATTGTTTTCCAGAGGCTACTATTCCATTTGGTATGTATACCATTTCGTCTTTGTCCATTCATCTGTTTATGGACCTTTTTTTGCTTCCATGTCTTGGCTATTTCAGTATTGTTGCAGTGCACATTTGCCTGCCTCTGTCTTTCCGATTCTGGTGGTCTTAGGTTATAGGCCCAAAAGGTGCCCTGCTGCATCGTATGGTAACTCAATTTTTACCTTTTCAAGCAGCTCCATTCAGTTTCATTAGTGGTATTACTTCTTTACATCCCACCAGCAGCTAGAAGGTACACATTCCTCTAAAACCCCTTCAGCATTTATAGTTTGTAGACTTTTTGATGATGGTCATGACTGGTGTTACCTGAAACCTTTTTGAATTTGAATTTGCATGTGGCTAATAATTCCTTATACTGAGCTTTAGGCATGTCATTTTTTTCTTTTCCTTTTGTTTTAAAGAGTGAGTACAACTTCCCTCCTCTTATTGACTTCTTGAAAAGTTTCTCATGTGTTGAATTTTTTTGCCTATTCCCTACCCCAGGGCATTTTTTGAAGGCAGGTGTCATTTAGAGCCCTTCAGTCCTTGTGACTCTTAAGCAACCTTTGGCACTGGGTTTAAAGCTGCTGTTGTGGGAAACAGCCACAAGGCGGCAGCATTATTACGTTCTCAACTCTTGTTACTAGGGCAACAGAGTCTTCCTGGAGGTAGTTTTCCAAGGTTGTAAATTAGAGTGGAATGTGCTGGGACAAGCCCCCAGAAGTTTATGTCTCCTAACTTATGTTTGCTTTTTAAATTTAATTTCTATTTCTTATCGGAGTAAATTTGATTAGAGTGTTTTGATTGGCTGTACAGAATCTGCTCAATGATTCATACATATATCTGTTCATCTTCGGAACCTGTTATTATGTATGTGATTACAGAATGTATATTTTAAAGGTTTGGTGATTATATAATTTATATAGTTCATATGTTATATGTTTATATACATTTAACATACATTAGTATATGTTGGTTAACCCCATAGTCCTAATTTACCCATCCTCCCACCTTTCATTTTGGCTAACCGTTAGTATTTTTGATAAGTCTGTGACTGTCTTTTTCTGTGGAAATATGTTCATTGGTAGTAATCTTAGGAAAACATGTATAAATGATTTCATAGGATATTTGTCACACCCTTTTGACTTACTTAACCTTATATGACTATTTCTAGTCTCAACTGTAGTTCTGAAAACGGCATTGTTCATTTTTTTCCCGAGGCTACTCTTCCATTCTGTCCATATACCACTTCTTCTTTGTCCATTCACCTGTTTATGGACCATTTTTTGCTTCCATGTCTTGGGTATTTCAGTATTGTTGCAGTGCACATTTGCCTGCCTCTGTATTTCCGATTTTGGTGGTCTTAGGTTATAGGCCCAAAAGGTGCCCTGCCGCATCATATGGTAACTCAATTTTTACCTTTTCAAGCAGCTCCATTCAGTATGCGTTAGTGCTGTTACCACTTTACATCCCACCAGCAGCTAGAATGTACACAATTCTCTAAAACCCCTTCAGCATTTATAGTTTGTAGACTTTTTGCTGATGGTCATGACTGGTGTCACCTGAAACCTTTTTGAATTTGAATTTGCATGTGGCTAATAATTCCTTATACTGAGCTTTAGGCATGTCCTTTTTTTTTCTTTTCCTTTTTTTTTAAAGAGTGAGTACAACTTCCCTCCTCTTATTGACTTCTTGAAAAGTTACTCATGTGTTGAATTTTCTTGCCAATTCCATACCCCAGGGCATTTTTTGAGGGCCTGTGTCTTTTACAGCCCTGCAGTCCTTGTGACTATATAAGCAACCATTGGCACTGGGTTTAAAGCTACTGTTGTGGGAAGCAGCCACAAGGCGGCAGCATTATTACGTTCTCAAGTCTTGTTACTAGGACAACACAGTCTTCCTGGAGGTAGTGTTCCGAGCTTGTAAATTAGAGTGCAGTGTGCTGGGACAAGCCCCCAGAAGTTTATGTCTCCTAACTTATGTTTGTTTTTTAAATTTAATTTCTATTTCTTATCGGAGTAAATTTGATTAGAGTGTTGTGGTTTTCTGACTGTACAGAATCTGCTCAATGATTCATACATATATCTGTTCATCTTCGGAACCTGTTAGCATGTATGTGATTACAGAATGTATATTTTAAAGGTATTGGTGATTATATTATTTATATAGTTTATATATTATATGTTTATATACATTTAACATACATTAGTATATGTATGTTAACCCCATTGTCCTAATTTACCCATCCTCCCACCTTTCATTTTGGCTAACCATTAGTTTATTTGATAAGTCTGTGAGTGTCTTTTTCTGTGGAAATATGTTCATTGGTAGCAATCTTAGGATAACATGTATTAATGATATCATAGGATATTTGTCATACCCTTTTGACTTACTTAACCTTATATGATTATTTCTAGGCTCAACTGTAGTCCTGAAAACGGCATTGTTCATTTTTTTCCAGAGGCTTCTATTCCATTTGGTACGTGTACCATTTCGTCTTTGTCCATTCATCTGTTTATGGACCTTTTTTTTGCTTCCATGTCTTGGCTATTTCAATATTGTTGCAGTGCACATTTGCCTGCCTCTGTCTTTCCGAATCCAGTTGTCTTAGGTTATAGGCCCAAAATGTGCCCTGCCGCATCATATGGTAGCTCAATGTTTACCTTTTCAAGCAGCTCGATTCAGTTTGCGTTACTGCTGTTACCACTTTACATCCCACCAGCAGCTAGAAGGTACACAGTTCTCTAAAACCCCTTCAGCATTTATAGTTTGTAGACTTTTTGCTGATGGTCATGACTGGTGTGAGCTGAAACCTTTTTGGAGGTTGGATACGCATGTGGCTAATAATTCCTTATGCTGAGCTTTAGGCATGTCCTTTTTTTCTTTTCCTTTTTTTTTAAAGAGTGACTACAACTTCCCTCCTCTTATTGACTTCTTGAAAATTTCTCATGTGTTGAATTTTCTTGCCAATTCCATACCCCAGGGCATTTTTTGAGGGCCTGTGTCTTTTACAGCCCTGCAGTCCTTGTGACTATATAAGCAACCATTGGCACTGGGTTTAAAGCTACTGTTGTGGGAAGCAGCCACAAGGCGGCAGCATTATTACGTTCTCAAGTCTTGTTACTAGGACAACACAGTCTTCCTGGAGGTAGTGTTCCGAGCTTGTAAATTAGAGTGCAATGTGCTGGGACAAGCCCCCAGAAGTTTATGTCTCCTAACTTATGTTTGTTTTTTAAATTTAATTTCTATTTCTTATCGGAGTAAATTTGATTAGAGTGTTGTGGTTTTCTGGCTGTACAGAATCTGCTCAATGATTCATACATATGTCTGTTCATCTTCGAACCTGTTAGCATGTATGTGATTACAGAATGTATATTTTAAAGGTATTGGTGATTATATAATTTATATATTTCATATGTTATATGTTTATATACATTTAACATACATTAGTATATGTATTTTAACCCCATTGTCCTAATTTACCCATCCTCCCACCTTTCATTTTGGCTAGCCATTAGTTTATTTGATAAGTCTGTGAATGTCTTTTTCTGTGGAAATATGTTCATTGGTAGCAATCTTAGGATAACATGTATAAATGATGTCATAGGATATTTGTCATACCCTTTTGACTTACTTAACCTTATATGATTATTTCTAGGCTCAACTGTAGCCCTGAAAACGGCATTGTTCATTTTTTTCCCGAGGCTACTATTCCATTTGGTACGTATCCCACTTCGTCTTTGTCCATTCATCTGTTTATGGACCTTTTTTTTTGCTTCCATGTC
Source organism: Balaenoptera physalus (assembly GCF_965194825.1). Taxonomy (NCBI): domain Eukaryota; kingdom Metazoa; phylum Chordata; class Mammalia; order Artiodactyla; family Balaenopteridae; genus Balaenoptera; species Balaenoptera physalus. Next base: position 132,964 of record NW_028125354.1, read on the forward strand.
TTTGCTATTTCAGTATTGTTGCAGTGCACATTTGCCTGCCTCTGTCTTTCCGATTCTGGTGGTCTTAGGTTATAGGCCCAAAAGATGCCCTGCCGCATCATATGGTAGCTCAATTTTTACGTTTTCAAGCAGCTCGATTCAGTTTGCATTAGTGCTGTTACGACTTTATATCCCACCAGCAGCTACAAGGTACACACTTCTCTAAAACCCCTTCAGCATTTATAGCTTGTAGACTTTTTGCTGATGGTCATGACTGGTGTGAGCTGAAACCTTTTTGGAGGTTGGATACGCATGTGGCTAATAATTCCTTATGCTGAGCTTTAGGCATGTCCTATTTTTTCTTTTCCTTTTTTTTAAAATGAGTGAGTACAACTTCCCTCCTCTTATTGATTTCTTGAAAAGTTTCTTATGTGTTGAATTTTCTTGCCTATTCCCTACCCCAGGGCATTTTTTGAGTGCCTGTGTCATTTACAACCGTGCAGTCCTTGTGACTATATAAGCAACCATTGGCACTGGGTTTAAAGGTGCTGTTTTTGGAGACAGCCACAAGGCGGCAGCATTATTACGTTCTCAAGTCTTGTTACTAGGACAACAGAGTCTTCCTGGAGGTAGTGTTCCGAGCTTTTAAATTAGAGTGCAATGTGCTGGGACAAGCCCCCAGAAGTTTATGTCTCCTTACTTATGTTTGTTTTTTAAATTTAATTTGTATTTTTTATCGGAGTAAATTTGATTAGAGTGTTTTGATTGTCTGGCTGTACAGAATCTGTTCAATGATTCATACATATGTCTGTTCATCTTCGGATCCTGTTACCATGTATGTGATCACAGAATATATATTTTGAAGGTATTGGTGATTATATAATTCATATCGTTTATATGTTATATGTTTATATACATTTAACTTACATTAGTATATGTATGTTAACCCCATAGTCCTAACTTACCCATCCCCCCTCCTTTCATTTTGGCTAAACATTAGTTTATTTGATAAGTCTGTGAGTGTCTTTTTCTGTGGAAATATGTTCATTGGTAGCAATCTTAAGAAAACTTGTATAAATGATATCATAGGATATTTGTCATACCCTTTTGACTTACTTAACCTTATATGATTTTTTTCTAGGCTCAACTGTAGTCCTGAAAACAGCATTGTTCATTTTTCTCCCGAGGCTACTATTCCATTCTGTCCCTATACCACTTCTTCTTTGTCCATTCATGTGTTTATGGACCTTTTTTTTGCTTCCATATCTTGGCTATTTCAGTATTGTTGCAGTGCATATTTGCCTGCCTCTGTCTTTCCAATTTTGGTGGTCTTAGGTTATAGGCCCAAAAGGTGCCCTGCCCCATCATTTGGTAGCTCAATTTTTACCTTTTCAAGCAGCTCGATTCAGTTTGCGTTAGTGCTGTTTCCACTTTACATCCCACCAGCAGCTAGAAGGTACACAGATCTCTAAAACCCCTTCAGCATTTATAGTTTGTAGACATTTTGCTGATGGTAATGACTGGTGTGAGCTGAAACCTTTTTGAATTTGAATTTGTATGTGGCTAATAATTCCTTATACTAAGCTTTAGGCATGTCCTTTTTTTTCTTTTCCTTTTTTTTTTAAAGAGTGAGTACAACTTCCCTCCTCTTATTGACTTCTTGGAAATTTCTCATGTGTTGAATGTTCTTGCCAATTCCCTACCCCAGGGCATATTTTGAGGGCTTGTGTCATTTACAGCCCTGCAGTCCTTGTGACTATATAAGCAATCATTGGCACTGGGTTTAAAGTGCTGTTGTGGGAAGCAGCCACAAGGCGGCAGCATTATTGCGTTCTCAAGTCTTGTTACTAGGAGAACAGAGTCTTCCTGGAGGTAGTGTTCCGAGCTTTTAAATTAGAGTGCAATGTGCTGGGACAAGCCCCCAGAAGTTTATGTCTCCTTACTTATGTTTGTTTTTTAAATTTAATTTGTATTTTTTATCGGAGTAAATTTGATTAGAGTGTTTTGATTGTCTGGCTGTACAGAATCTGTTCAATGATTCATACATATATCTGTTCATCTTCTGAACCTGTTAGCATGTATGTGATTACAGAATGTATATTTTGAAGGTATTGGTGATTATATAATTCATATCATTTATATGTTATATGTTTATATACATTTAACTTATATTAGTATATGTATGTTAACCCCATAGTCCTAATTTACCCATCCCCCCAACTTTCATTTTGGCTAACCATTAGTTTATTTGATAAGTCTGTGAGTGTCTTTTTCTGTGGAAATATTTTCATTGGTAGCAATCTTAGGATAACATGTATAAATGATATCATAGGATATTTGTCATACCCTTTTGACTTACTTAACCTTATATGATTATTTCTAGGCTCAACTCTAGTCCTGAAAACGGCATTGTTCATTTTTTTCCAGAGGCTACTATTCCATTTGGTACGTATACCATTTCGTCTTTGTCCATTCATCTGTTTATGGACCTTTTTTTTGCTTCCATGTCTTGGCTATTTCAATATTGTTGCAGTGCACATTTGCCTGCCTCTGTCTTTCCGAATCCGGTGGTCTTAGGTTATAGGCCCAAAAGGTGCCCTGCCACATCATATGGTAGCTCAATGTTTACCTTTTCAAGCAGCTCGATTCAGTTTGCGTTACTGCTGTTACCACTTTACATCCAAACAGCAGCGAGAAGGTACACAGTTCTCTAAAACCCCTTCAGCATTTATAGTTTGTAGACTTTTTGCTGATGGTCATGACTGGTGTGAGCTGAAACCTTTTTGGAGGTTGGATACGCATGTGGCTAATAATTCCTTATGCTGAGCTTTAGGCATGTCCTTTTTTTCTTTTCCTTTCTTTTTAAAGAGTGAGTACAACTTCCGTACTCTTATTGACTTCTTGAAAATTTCTCATGTGTTGAATTTTCTTGCCAATTCCCTACCCCAGGGCATTTTTTGAGGGCCTGTGTCTTTTACAGCCCTGCAGTCCTTGTGACTATATAAGCAACCATTGGCACTGGGTTTAAAGCTACTGTTGTGGGAAGCAGCCACAAGGCGGCAGCATTATTGCGTTCTCAAGTCTTGTTACTAGGAGAACAGAGTCTTCCTGGAGGTAGTGTTCCGAGCCTGTAAATTAGAGTGCAATGTCCTGGGACAAGCCCCCAGAAGTTTATGTCTCCTAACTCATGTTTGTTTTTTAAATTTAATTTCTATTTCTTATCGGAGTAAATTTGATTAGAGTGTTGTGGTTTTCTGGCTGTACAGAATCTGCTCAATGATTCATACATATGTCTGTTCATCTTCGAACCTGTTAGCATGTATGTGATTACAGAATGTATATTTTAAAGGTATTGGTGATTATATAATTTATATAGTTCATATGTTATATGTTTATATACATTTAACATACATTAGTATATGTATGTTAACCCCATAGTCCTAATTTACCCATCCTCCCACCTTTCATTTTGGCTAGCCATTAGTTTATTTGATAAGTCTGTGAGTGTCTTTTTCTGTGGAAATATGTTCATTGGTAGCAATCTTAGGATAACATGTATAAATGATGTCATAGGATATTTGTCATATCCTTTTGACTTACTTAACCTTATATGATTATTTCTAGGCTCAACTGTAGTCCTGAAAACGGCATTGTTCATTTTTTTCCCGAGGCTACTATTCCATTTGGTACGTATCCCACTTCGTCTTTGTCCATTCATCTGTTTATGGACCTTTTTTTTTGCTTCCATGTCTTGGCTATTTCAATATTGTTGCAATGCACATTTGCCTGCCTCTCTCTTTCCGAATCTGGTGGTCTTAGGTTATAGGCCCAAAAGGTGCCCTGCCGCACCATATGGTAACTCAATTTTTACCTTTTCAAGCAGCTCGATTCAGTTTGCGTTACTGCTGTTACCACTTTACATCCCACCAGCAGCTAGAAGGTACACAGATCTCTAAAACCCCTTCAGCATTTATAGTTTGTAGACATTTTGCTGATGGTAATGACTGGTGTGAGCTGAAACCTTTTTGAATTTGAATTTGTATGTGGCTAATAATTCCTTATACTAAGCTTTAGGCATGTCCTTTTTTTTCTTTTCCTTTTTTTTTTAAAGAGTGAGTACAACTTCCCTCCTCTTATTGACTTCTTGGAAATTTCTCATGTGTTGAATGTTCTTGCCAATTCCCTACCCCAGGGCATATTTTGAGGGCTTGTGTCATTTACAGCCCTGCAGTCCTTGTGACTATATAAGCAATCATTGGCACTGGGTTTAAAGTGCTGTTGTGGGAAGCAGCCACAAGGCGGCAGCATTATTGCGTTCTCAAGTCTTGTTACTAGGAGAACAGAGTCTTCCTGGAGGTAGTGTTCTGAGCTTGTAAATTAGAGTGCAATATGCTGGGACAAGCCCCCAGAAGTTTATGTCTCCTAACTTATGTTTTTTTTTTAAATTTAATTTCTATTTCTTATCGGAGTAAATTTGATTAGAGTGTTTTGATTGTCTGGCTGTACAGAATCTGCTCAATGATTCATACATATGTCTGTTCATCTTCGGATCCTGTTACCATGTATGTGATCACAGAATATATATTTTGAAGGTATTGGTGATTATATAATTCATATCGTTTATATGTTATATGTTTATATACATTTAACTTACATTAGTATATGTATGTTAACCCCATAGTCCTAACTTACCCATCCCCCCACCTTTCATTTTGGCTAACCATTAGTTTATTTGATAAGTCTGTGAGTGTCTTTTTCTGTGGAAATATGTTCATTGGTAGCAATCTTAAGAAAACTTGTATAAATGATATCATAGGATATTTGTCATACCCTTTTGACTTACTTAACCTTATATGATTTTTTCTAGGCTCAACTGTAGTCCTGAAAACAGCATTGTTCATTTTTCTCCCGAGGCTACTATTCCATTCTGTCCGTATACCACTTCTTCTTTGTCCATTCATCTGTTTATGGACCTTTTTTTTGCTTCCATATCTTGGCTATTTCAGTATTGTTGCAGTGCATATTTGCCTGCCTCTGTCTTTCCAATTTTGGTGGTCTTAGGTTATAGGCCCAAAAGGTGCCCTGCCGCATCATTTGGTAGATCAATTTTTACCTTTTCAAGCAGCTCGATTCAGTTTGCGTTAGTGCTGTTTCCACTTTACAACCCACCAGCAGCTAGAAGGTACACAGATCTCTAAAACCCCTTCAGCATTTATAGTTTGTAGACATTTTGCTGATGGTAATGACTGGTGTGAGCTGAAACCTTTTTGAATTTGAATTTGTATGTGGCTAATAATTCCTTATACTAAGCTTTAGGCATGTCCTTTTTTTTCTTTTCCTTTTTTTTTTTAAAGAGTGAGTACAACTCCCCTCCTCTTATTGACTTCTTGAAAAATTTCTCATGTGTTGGATTTTCTTGCCTATTCCCTACCCCAGGGCAATTTTTGAGGGCCTGTGTCATTTACAGCCCTGCAGTCCTTGGGACTATATAAGCAACCATTGTCACTGGGTTTAAAGCTGCTGTTTTGGGAGACAGCCACAAGGCGGCAGCATTATTACGTTCTCAAGTCTTGTTACTAGGACAACAGAGTCTTCCTGGAGGTAGTGTTCCGAGCTTGTAAATTAGAGTGCAATGTGCTGGGACAAGCCCCCAGAAGTTTATGTCTCCTTACTTATGTTTGTTTTTTAAATTTAATTTGTATTTTTTATCGGAGTAAATTTGATTAGAGTGTTTTGATTGTCTGGCTGTACAGAATCTGTTCAATGATTCATACATATGTCTGTTCATCTTCGGATCCTGTTACCATGTATGTGATTACAGAATGTATATTTTGAAGGTATTGGTGATTATATAATTCATATCATTTATATGTTATATGTTTATATACATTTAACTTATATTAGTATATGTATGTTAACCCCATAGTCCTAATTTACCCATCCTCCCACCTTTCATTTTGGCTAAGCATTAGTTTATTTGATAAGTCTGTGAGTGTCTTTTTCTGTGGAAATATGTTCATTGGTCGCAATCTTAGGAAAACTTGTATAAATGATATCATAGGATATTTGTAATACCCTTTTGTCTTACTTAACCTTATATGATTATTTCTAGTCTCAACTCTAGTCCTGAAAACGGCATTGTTCATTTTTTTCCCGAGGCTACTCTTCCATTCTGTCCATATACCACTTCTTCTTTGTCCATTCACCTGTTTATGGACCTTTTTTTTGCTTCCATGTCTTTGCTATTTCAGTATTGTTGCAGTGCACATTTGCCTGCCTCTGTCTTTCCGATTCTGGTGGTCTTAGGTTATAGGCCCAAAAGGTGCCCTGCCGCATCATATGGTAGTTCAATTTTTACGTTTTCAAGCAGCTCGATTCAGTTTGCTTTAGTGCTGTTACAACTTTATATCCCACCAGCAGCTAGAAGGTACACACTTCTCTAAAACCCCTTCAGCATTTATAGTTTGTAGACTTTTTGCTGATGGTCATGACTGGTGTGAGCTGAAACCTTTTTGGAGGTTGGATACGCATATGGCTAATAATTCCTTATGCTGAGCTTTAGGCATGTCCTATTTTTTCTTTTCCTTTTTTTTAAAAAGAGTGAGTACAACTTCCCTCCTCTTATTGATTTCTTGAAAAGTTTCTTATGTGTTGAATTTTCTTGCCTATTCCCTGCCCCAGGGCATTTTTTGAGTGCCTGTGTCATTTACAACCGTACAGTCCTTGTGACTATATAAGCAACCATTGGCACTGGGTTTAAAGGTGCTGTTTTTGGAGACAGCCACAAGGCGGCAGCATTATTACGTTCTCAAGTCTTGTTACTAGGACAACAGAGTCTTCCTGGAGGTAGTGTTCCGAGCTTTTAAATTAGAGTGCAATGTGCTGGGACAAGCCCCCAGAAGTTTATGTCTCCTTACTTATGTTTGTTTTTTAAATTTAATTTGTATTTTTTATCGGAGTAAATTTGATTAGAGTGTTTTGACTGTCTGGCTGTACAGAATCTGTTCAATGATTCATACATATGTCTGTTCATCTTCGGATCCTGTTACCATGTATGTGATTACAGAATGTATATTTTGAAGGTATTGGTGATTATATAATTCATATCATTTATATGTTATATGTTTATATACATTTAACTTATATTAGTATATGTATGTTAACCCCATAGTCCTAATTTACCCATCCCCCCACCTTTCATTTTGGCTAACCATTAGTTTATTTGATAAGTCTGTGAGTGTCTTTTTCTGTGGAAATATGTTCATTGGTAGCAATCTTAGGATAACATGTATAAATGATATCATAGGATATTTGTCATACCCTTTTGACTTACTTAACCTTATATGATTATTTCTAGGCTCAACTCTAGTCCTGAAAACGGCATTGTTCATTGTTTTCCAGAGGCTACTATTCCATTTGGTATGTATACCATTTCGTCTTTGTCCATTCATCTGTTTATGGACCTTTTTTAGCTTCCATGTCTTGGCTATTTCAGTATTGTTGCAGTGCACATTTGCCTGCCTCTGTCTTTCCGATTCTGGTGGTCTTAGGTTATAGGCCCAAAAGGTGCCCTGCTGCATCGTATGGTAACTCAATTTTTACCTTTTCAAGCAGCTCCATTCAGTTTCATTAGTGGTATTACTTCTTTACATCCCACCAGCAGCTAGAAGGTACACATTCCTCTAAAACCCCTTCAGCATTTATAGTTTGTAGACTTTTTGATGATGGTCATGACTGGTGTTACCTGAAACCTTTTTGAATTTGAATTTGCATGTGGCTAATAATTCCTTATACTGAGCTTTAGGCATGTCATTTTTTTCTTTTCCTTTTGTTTTAAAGAGTGAGTACAACTTCCCTCCTCTTATTGACTTCTTGAAAAGTTTCTCATGTGTTGAATTTTTTTGCCTATTCCCTACCCCAGGGCATTTTTTGAAGGCAGGTGTCATTTAGAGCCCTTCAGTCCTTGTGACTATTAAGCAACCTTTGGCACTGGGTTTAAAGCTGCTGTTGTGGGAAACAGCCACAAGGCGGCAGCATTATTACGTTCTCAACTCTTGTTACTAGGGCAACAGAGTCTTCCTGGAGGTAGTTTTCCAAGGTTGTAAATTAGAGTGGAATGTGCTGGGACAAGCCCCCAGAAGTTTATGTCTCCTAACTTATGTTTGCTTTTTAAATTTAATTTCTATTTCTTATCGGAGTAAATTTGATTAGAGTGTTTTGATTGGCTGTACAGAATCTGCTCAATGATTCATACATATATCTGTTCATCTTCGGAACCTGTTATTATGTATGTGATTACAGAATGTATATTTTAAAGGTTTGGTGATTATATAATTTATATAGTTCATATGTTATATGTTTATATACATTTAACATACATTAGTATATGTTGGTTAACCCCATAGTCCTAATTTACCCATCCTCCCACCTTTCATTTTGGCTAACCGTTAGTATTTTTGATAAGTCTGTGACTGTCTTTTTCTGTGGAAATATGTTCATTGGTAGTAATCTTAGGAAAACATGTATAAATGATTTCATAGGATATTTGTCACACCCTTTTGACTTACTTAACCTTATATGACTATTTCTAGTCTCAACTGTAGTTCTGAAAACGGCATTGTTCATTTTTTTCCCGAGGCTACTCTTCCATTCTGTCCATATACCACTTCTTCTTTGTCCATTCACCTGTTTATGGACCATTTTTTGCTTCCATGTCTTGGGTATTTCAGTATTGTTGCAGTGCACATTTGCCTGCCTCTGTATTTCCGATTTTGGCGGTCTTAGGTTATAGGCCCAAAAGGTGCCCTGCCGCATCATATGGTAACTCAATTTTTACCTTTTCAAGCAGCTCCATTCAGTATGCGTTAGTGCTGTTACCACTTTACATCCCACCAGCAGCTAGAATGTACACAATTCTCTAAAACCCCTTCAGCATTTATAGTTTGTAGACTTTTTGCTGATGGTCATGACTGGTGTCACCTGAAACCTTTTTGAATTTGAATTTGCATGTGGCTAATAATTCCTTATACTGAGCTTTAGGCATGTCCTTTTTTTTTCTTTTCCTTTTTTTTTAAAGAGTGAGTACAACTTCCCTCCTCTTATTGACTTCTTGAAAAGTTACTCATGTGTTGAATTTTCTTGCCAATTCCATACCCCAGGGCATTTTTTGAGGGCCTGTGTCTTTTACAGCCCTGCAGTCCTTGTGACTATATAAGCAACCATTGGCACTGGGTTTAAAGCTACTGTTGTGGGAAGCAGCCACAAGGCGGCAGCATTATTACGTTCTCAAGTCTTGTTACTAGGACAACACAGTCTTCCTGGAGGTAGTGTTCCGAGCTTGTAAATTAGAGTGCAGTGTGCTGGGACAAGCCCCCAGAAGTTTATGTCTCCTAACTTATGTTTGTTTTTTAAATTTAATTTCTATTTCTTATCGGAGTAAATTTGATTAGAGTGTTGTGGTTTTCTGACTGTACAGAATCTGCTCAATGATTCATACATATATCTGTTCATCTTCGGAACCTGTTAGCATGTATGTGATTACAGAATGTATATTTTAAAGGTATTGGTGATTATATTATTTATATAGTTTATATATTATATGTTTATATACATTTAACATACATTAGTATATGTATGTTAACCCCATTGTCCTAATTTACCCATCCTCCCACCTTTCATTTTGGCTAACCATTAGTTTATTTGATAAGTCTGTGAGTGTCTTTTTCTGTGGAAATATGTTCATTGGTAGCAATCTTAGGATAACATGTATTAATGATATCATAGGATATTTGTCATACCCTTTTGACTTACTTAACCTTATATGATTATTTCTAGGCTCAACTCTAGTCCTGAAAACGGCATTGTTCATTTTTTTCCAGAGGCTTCTATTCCATTTGGTACGTGTACCATTTCGTCTTTGTCCATTCATCTGTTTATGGACCTTTTTTTTGCTTCCATGTCTTGGCTATTTCAATATTGTTGCAGTGCACATTTGCCTGCCTCTGTCTTTCCGAATCCAGTTGTCTTAGGTTATAGGCCCAAAATGTGCCCTGCCGCATCATATGGTAGCTCAATGTTTACCTTTTCAAGCAGCTCGATTCAGTTTGCGTTACTGCTGTTACCACTATACATCCCACCAGCAGCTAGAAGGTACACAGTTCTCTAAAACCCCTTCAGCATTTATAGTTTGTAGACTTTTTGCTGATGGTCATGACTGGTGTGAGCTGAAACCTTTTTGGAGGTTGGATACGCATGTGGCTAATAATTCCTTATGCTGAGCTTTAGGCATGTCCTTTTTTTCTTTTCCTTTTTTTTTAAAGAGTGACTACAACTTCCCTCCTCTTATTGACTTCTTGAAAATTTCTCATGTGTTGAATTTTCTTGCCAATTCCATACCCCAGGGCATTTTTTGAGGGCCTGTGTCTTTTACAGCCCTGCAGTCCTTGTGACTATATAAGCAACCATTGGCACTGGGTTTAAAGCTACTGTTGTGGGAAGCAGCCACAAGGCGGCAGCATTATTACGTTCTCAAGTCTTGTTACTAGGACAACACAGTCTTCCTGGAGGTAGTGTTCCGAGCTTGTAAATTAGAGTGCAATGTGCTGGGACAAGCACCCAGAAGTTTATGTCTCCTAACTTATGTTTGTTTTTTAAATTTAATTTCTATTTCTTATCGGAGTAAATTTGATTAGAGTGTTGTGGTTTTCTGGCTGTACAGAATCTGCTCAATGATTCATACATATGTCTGTTCATCTTCGAACCTGTTAGCATGTATGTGATTACAGAATGTATATTTTAAAGGTATTGGTGATTATATAATTTATATATTTCATATGTTATATGTTTATATACATTTAACATACATTAGTATATGTATTTTAACCCCATTGTCCTAATTTACCCATCCTCCCACCTTTCATTTTGGCTAGCCATTAGTTTATTTGATAAGTCTGTGAGTGTCTTTTTCTGTGGAAATATGTTCATTGGTAGCAATCTTAGGATAACATGTATAAATGATGTCATAGGATATTTGTCATACCCTTTTGACTTACTTAACCTTATATGATTATTTCTAGGCTCAACTGTAGTCCTGAAAACGGCATTGTTCATTTTTTTCCCGAGGCTACTATTCCATTTGGTACGTATCCCACTTCGTCTTTGTCCATTCATCTGTTTATGGACCTTTTTTTTTGCTTCCATGTCTTTGCTATTTCAGTATTGTTGCAGTGCACATTTGCCTGCCTCTGTCTTTCCGATTCTGGTGGTCTTAGGTTATAGGCCCAAAAGATGCCCTGCCGCATCATATGGTAGCTCAATTTTTACGTTTTCAAGCAGCTCGATTCAGTTTGCATTAGTGCTGTTACGACTTTATATCCCACCAGCAGCTAGAAGGTACACACTTCTCTAAAACCCCTTCAGCATTTATAGCTTGTAGACTTTTTGCTGATGGTCATGACTGGTGTGAGCTGAAACCTTTTTGGAGGTTGGATACGCATGTGGCTAATAATTCCTTATGCTGAGCTTTAGGCATGTCCTATTTTTTCTTTTCCTTTTTTTTAAAATGAGTGAGTACAACTTCCCTCCTCTTATTGATTTCTTGAAAAGTTTCTTATGTGTTGAATTTTCTTGCCTATTCCCTACCCCAGGGCATTTTTTGAGTGCCTGTGTCATTTACAACCGTGCAGTCCTTGTGACTATATAAGCAACCATTGGCACTGGGTTTAAAGGTGCTGTTTTTGGAGACAGCCACAAGGCGGCAGCATTATTACGTTCTCAAGTCTTGTTACTAGGACAACAGAGTCTTCCTGGAGGTAGTGTTCCGAGCTTTTAAATTAGAGTGCAATGTGCTGGGACAAGCCCCCAGAAGTTTATGTCTCCTTACTTATGTTTGTTTTTTAAATTTAATTTGTATTTTTTATCGGAGTAAATTTGATTAGAGTGTTTTGATTGTCTGGCTGTACAGAATCTGTTCAATGATTCATACATATGTCTGTTCATCTTCGGATCCTGTTACCATGTATGTGATCACAGAATATATATTTTGAAGGTATTGGTGATTATATAATTCATATCGTTTATATGTTATATGTTTATATACATTTAACTTACATTAGTATATGTATGTTAACCCCATAGTCCTAACTTACCCATCCCCCCACCTTTCATTTTGGCTAAACATTAGTTTATTTGATAAGTCTGTGAGTGTCTTTTTCTGTGGAAATATGTTCATTGGTAGCAATCTTAAGAAAACTTGTATAAATGATATCATAGGATATTTGTCATACCCTTTTGACTTACTTAACCTTATATGATTTTTTCTAGGCTCAACTGTAGTCCTGAAAACAGCATTGTTCATTTTTCTCCCGAGGCTACTATTCCATTCTGTCCGTATACCACTTCTTCTTTGTCCATTCATCTGTTTATGGACCTTTTTTTTGCTTCCATATCTTGGCTATTTCAGTATTGTTGCAGTGCATATTTGCCTGTCTCTGTCTTTCCAGTTTTGGTGGTCTTAGGTTATAGGCCCAAAAGGTGCCCTGCCCCATCATTTGGTAGCTCAATTTTTACCTTTTCAAGCAGCTCGATTCAGTTTGCGTTAGTGCTGTTTCCACTTTACATCCCACCAGCAGCTAGAAGGTACACAGATCTCTAAAACCCCTTCAGCATTTATAGTTTGTAGACATTTTGCTGATGGTAATGACTGGTGTGAGCTGAAACCTTTTTGAATTTGAATTTGTATGTGGCTAATATTTCCTTATACTAAGCTTTAGGCATGTCCTTTTTTTTCTTTTCCTTTTTTTTTTAAAGAGTGAGTACAACTTCCCTCCTCTTATTGACTTCTTGGAAATTTCTCATGTGTTGAATGTTCTTGCCAATTCCCTACCCCAGGGCATATTTTGAGGGCTTGTGTCATTTACAGCCCTGCAGTCCTTGTGACTATATAAGCAATCATTGGCACTGGGTTTAAAGTGCCGTTGTGGGAAGCAACCACAAGGCGGCAGCATTATTGCGTTCTCAAGTCTTGTTACTAGGAGAACAGAGTCTTCCTGGAGGTAGTGTTCCGAGCTTTTAAATTAGAGAGCAATGTGCTGGGACAAGCCCCCAGAAGTTTATGTCTCCTTACTTATGTTTGTTTTTTAAACTTAATTTGTATTTTTTATCGGAGTAAATTTGATTAGAGTGTTTTGATTGTCTGGCTGTACAGAATCTGTTCAATGATTCATACATATATCTGTTCATCTTCAGAACCTGTTAGCATGTATGTGATTACAGAATGTATATTTTAAAGGTATTGGTGATTATATTATTTATATAGTTTATATATTATATGTTTATATACATTTAACATACATTAGTATATGTATGTTAACCCCATTGTCCTAATTTACCCATCCTCCCACCTTTCATTTTGGCTAACCATTAGTTTATTTGATAAGTCTGTGAGTGTCTTTTTCTGTGGAAATATGTTCATTGGTAGCAATCTTAGGATAACATGTATTAATGATATCATAGGATATTTGTCATACCCTTTTGACTTACTTAACCTTATATGATTATTTCTAGGCTCAACTCTAGTCCTGAAAACGGCATTGTTCATTTTTTTCCAGAGGCTTCTATTCCATTTGGTACGTGTACCATTTCGTCTTTGTCCATTCATCTGTTTATGGACCTTTTTTTTGCTTCCATGTCTTGGCTATTTCAATATTGTTGCAGTGCACATTTGCCTGCCTCTGTCTTTCCGAATCCAGTGATCTTAGGTTATAGGCCCAAAATGTGCCCTGCCGCATCATATGGTAGCTCAGTGTTTACCTTTTCAAGCAGCTCGATTCAGTTTGCGTTACTGCTGTTACCACTTTACATCCCCCCAGCAGCTAGAAGGTACACAGTTCTCTAAAACCCCTTCAGCATTTATAGTTTGTAGACTTTTTGCTGATGGTCATGACTGGTGTGAGCTGAAACCTTTTTGGAGGTTGGATACGCATGTGGCTAATAATTCCTTATGCTGAGCTTTAGGCATGTCCTTTTTTTCTTTTCCTTTTTTTTTAAAGAGTGAGTACAACTTCCGTACTCTTATTGACTTCTTGAAAATTTCTCATGTGTTGAATTTTCTTGCCAATTCCCTACCCCAGGGCATTTTTTGAGGGCCTGTGTCTTTTACAGCCCTGCAGTCCTTGTGACTATATAAGCAACCATTGGCACTGGGTTTAAAGCTACTGTTGTGGGAAGCAGCCACAAGGCGGCAGCATTATTACGTTCTCAAGTCTTGTTACTAGGACAACACAGTCTTCCTGGAGGTAGTGTTCCGAGCCTGTAAATTAGAGTGCAATGTCCTGGGACAAGCCCCCAGAAGTTTATGTCTCCTAACTCATGTTTGTTTTTTAAATTTAATTTCTATTTCTTATCGGAGTAAATTTGATTAGAGTGTTGTGGTTTTCTGGCTGTACAGAATCTGCTCAATGATTCATACATATGTCTGTTCATCTTCGAACCTGTTAGCATGTATGTGATTACAGAATGTATATTTTAAAGGTATTGGTGATTATATAATTTATATAGTTCATATGTTATATGTTTATATACATTTAACATACATTAGTATATGTATGTTAACCCCATAGTCCTAATTTACCCATCCTCCCACCTTTCATTTTGGCTAGCCATTAGTTTATTTGATAAGTCTGTGAGTGTCTTTTTCTGTGGAAATATGTTCATTGGTAGCAATCTTAGGATAACATGTATAAATGATGTCATAGGATATTTGTCATACCCTTTTGACTTACTTAACCTTATATGATTATTTCTAGGCTCAACTGTAGTCCTGAAAACGGCATTGTTCATTTTTTTCCCGAGGCTACTATTCCATTTGGTACGTATCCCACTTCGTCTTTGTCCATTCATCTGTTTATGGACCTTTTTTTTTGCTTCCATGTCTTGGCTATTTCAGTATTGTTGCAATGCACATTTGCCTGCCTCTCTCTTTCCGAATCTGGTGGTCTTAGGTTATAGGCCCAAAAGGTGCCCTGCCGCACCATATGGTAACTCAATTTTTACCTTTTCAAGCAGCTCGATTCAGTTTGCGTTACTGCTGTTACCACTTTACATCCCACCAGCAGCTAGAAGGTACACAGATCTCTAAAACCCCTTCAGCATTTATAGTTTGTAGACATTTTGCTGATGGTAATGACTGGTGTGAGCTGAAACCTTTTTGAATTTGAATTTGTATGTGGCTAATAATTCCTTATACTAAGCTTTAGGCATGTCCTTTTTTTTCTTTTCCTTTTTTTTTTAAAGAGTGAGTACAACTTCCCTCCTCTTATTGACTTCTTGGAAATTTCTCATGTGTTGAATGTTCTTGCCAATTCCCTACCCCAGGGCATATTTTGAGGGCTTGTGTCATTTACAGCCCTGCAGTCCTTGTGACTATATAAGCAATCATTGGCACTGGGTTTAAAGTGCTGTTGTGGGAAGCAGCCACAAGGCGGCAGCATTATTGCGTTCTCAAGTCTTGTTACTAGGACAACACAGTCTTCCTGGAGGTAGTGTTCTGAGCTTGTAAATTAGAGTGCAATATGCTGGGACAAGCCCCCAGAAGTTTATGTCTCCTAACTTATGTTTTTTTTTTAAATTTAATTTCTATTTCTTATCGGAGTAAATTTGATTAGAGTGTTTTGATTGTCTGGCTGTACAGAATCTGCTCAATGATTCATACATATGTCTGTTCATCTTCGGATCCTGTTACCATGTATGTGATCACAGAATATATATTTTGAATGTATTGGTGATTATATAATTCATATCGTTTATATGTTATATGTTTATATACATTTAACTTACATTAGTATATGTATGTTAACCCCATAGTCCTAACTTACCCATCCCCCCACCTTTCATTTTGGCTAACCATTAGTTTATTTGATAAGTCTGTGAGTGTCTTTTTCTGTGGAAATATGTTCATTGGTAGCAATCTTAAGAAAACTTGTATAAATGATATCATAGGATATTTGTCATACCCTTTTGACTTACTTAACCTTATATGATTTTTTCTAGGCTCAACTGTAGTCCTGAAAACAGCATTGTTCATTTTTCTCCCGAGGCTACTATTCCATTCTGTCCGTATACCACTTCTTCTTTGTCCATTCATCTGTTTATGGACCTTTTTTTTGCTTCCATATCTTGGCTATTTCAGTATTGTTGCAGTGCATATTTGCCTGCCTCTGTCTTTCCAATTTTGGTGGTCTTAGGTTATAGGCCCAAAAGGTGCCCTGCCGCATCATTTGGTAGCTCAATTTTTACCTTTTCAAGCAGCTCGATTCAGTTTGCGTTAGTGCTGTTTCCACTTTACAACCCACCAGCAGCTAGAAGGTACACAGATCTCTAAAACCCCTTCAGCATTTATAGTTTGTAGACATTTTGCTGATGGTAATGACTGGTGTGAGCTGAAACCTTTTTGAATTTGAATTTGTATGTGGCTAATAATTCCTTATACTAAGCTTTAGGCATGTACTTATTTTTCTTTTCCTTTTTTTTTTTAAAGAGTGAGTACAACTCCCCTCCTCTTATTGACTTCTTGAAAAATTTCTCATGTGTTGGATTTTCTTGCCTAGTCCCTACCCCAGGGCAATTTTTGAGGGCCTGTGTCATTTACAGCCCTGCAGTCCTTGGGACTATATAAGCAACCATTGTCACTGGGTTTAAAGCTGCTGTTTTGGGAGACAGCCACAAGGCGGCAGCATTATTACGTTCTCAAGTCTTGTTACTAGGACAACACAGTCTTCCTGGAGGTAGTGTTCCGAGCTTGTAAATTAGAGTGCAATGTGCTGGGACAAGCCCCCAGAAGTTTATGTCTCCTTACTTATGTTTGTTTTTTAAATTTAATTTGTATTTTTTATCGGAGTAAATTTGATTAGAGTGTTTTGATTGTCTGGCTGTACAGAATCTGTTCAATGATTCACACATATGTCTGTTTGTCTTCGGATCCTGTTACCATGTATGTGATTACAGAATGTATATTTTGAAGGTATTGGTGATTATATAATTCATATCATTTATATGTTATATGTTTATATACATTTAACTTATATTAGTATATGTATGTTAACCCCATAGTCCTAATTTACCCATCCCCCCACCTTTCATTTTGGCTAACCATTAGTTTATTTGATAAGTCTGTGAGTGTCTTTTTCTGTGGAAATATGTTCATTGGTAGCAATCTTAGGATAACATGTATAAATGATATCATAGGATATTTGTCATACCCTTTTGACTTACTTAACCTTATATGATTATTTCTAGGCTCAACTCTAGTCCTGAAAACGGCATTGTTCATTGTTTTCCAGAGGCTACTATTCCATTTGGTATGTATACCATTTCGTCTTTGTCCATTCATCTGTTTATGGACCTTTTTTTGCTTCCATGTCTTGGCTATTTCAGTATTGTTGCAGTGCACATTTGCCTGCCTCTGTCTTTCCGATTCTGGTGGTCTTAGGTTATAGGCCCAAAAGGTGCCCTGCTGCATCGTATGGTAACTCAATTTTTACCTTTTCAAGCAGCTCCATTCAGTTTCATTAGTGGTATTACTTCTTTACATCCCACCAGCAGCTAGAAGGTACACATTCCTCTAAAACCCCTTCAGCATTTATAGTTTGTAGACTTTTTGATGATGGTCATGACTGGTGTTACCTGAAACCTTTTTGAATTTGAATTTGCATGTGGCTAATAATTCCTTATACTGAGCTTTAGGCATGTCATTTTTTTCTTTTCCTTTTGTTTTAAAGAGTGAGTACAACTTCCCTCCTCTTATTGACTTCTTGAAAAGTTTCTCATGTGTTGAATTTTTTTGCCTATTCCCTACCCCAGGGCATTTTTTGAAGGCAGGTGTCATTTAGAGCCCTTCAGTCCTTGTGACTATTAAGCAACCTTTGGCACTGGGTTTAAAGCTGCTGTTGTGGGAAACAGCCACAAGGCGGCAGCATTATTACGTTCTCACCTCTTCTTACTAGGGCAACAGAGTCTTCCTGGAGGTAGTTTTCCAAGGTTGTAAATTAGAGTGGAATGTGCTGGGACAAGCCCCCAGAAGTTTATGTCTCCTAACTTATGTTTGCTTTTTAAATTTAATTTCTATTTCTTATCGGAGTAAATTTGATTAGAGTGTTTTGATTGGCTGTACAGAATCTGCTCAATGATTCATACATATATCTGTTCATCTTCGGAACCTGTTATTATGTATGTGATTACAGAATGTATATTTTAAAGGTTTGGTGATTATATAATTTATATAGTTCATATGTTATATGTTTATATACATTTAACATACATTAGTATATGTATGTTAACCCCATAGTCCTAATTTACCCATCCTCCCACCTTTCATTTTGGCTAACCGTTAGTATTTTTGATAAGTCTGTGACTGTCTTTTTCTGTGGAAATATGTTCATTGGTAGTAATCTTAGGAAAACATGTATAAATGATTTCATAGGATATTTGTCACACCCTTTTGACTTACTTACCCTTATATGACTATTTCTAGTCTCAACTGTAGTTCTGAAAACGGCATTGTTCATTTTTTTCCCGAGGCTACTCTTCCATTCTGTCCATATACCACTTCTTCTTTGTCCATTCACCTGTTTATGGACCATTTTTTGCTTCCATGTCTTGGGTATTTCAGTATTGTTGCAGTGCACATTTGCCTGCCTCTGTATTTCCGATTTTGGTGGTCTTAGGTTATAGGCCCAAAAGGTGCCCTGCCGCATCATATGGTAACTCAATTTTTACCTTTTCAAGCAGCTCCATTCAGTATGCGTTAGTTCTGTTACCACTTTACATCCCACCAGCAGCTAGAATGTACACAATTCTCTAAAACCCCTTCAGCATTTATAGTTTGTAGACTTTTTGCTGATGGTCATGACTGGTGTCACCTGAAACCTTTTTGAATTTGAATTTGCATGTGGCTAATAATTCCTTATACTGAGCTTTAGGCATGTCCTTTTTTTTTCTTTTCCTTTTTTTTTAAAGAGTGAGTACAACTTCCCTCCTCTTATTGACTTCTTGAAAAGTTACTCATGTGTTGAATTTTCTTGCCAATTCCACATCCCAGGGCATTTTTTGAGGGCCTGTGTCTTTTACAGCCCTGCAGTCCTTGTGACTATATAAGCAACCATTGGCACTGGGTTTAAAGCTACTGTTGTGGGAAGCAGCCACAAGGCGGCAGCATTATTACGTTCTCAAGTCTTGTTACTAGGACAACACAGTCTTCCTGGAGGTAGTGTTCCGAGCTTGTAAATTAGAGTGCAATGTGCTGGGACAAGCCCCCATAAGTTTATGTCTCCTAACTTATGTTTGTTTTTTAAATTTAATTTCTATTTCTTATCGGAGTAAATTTGATTAGAGTGTTGTGGTTTTCTGGCTGTACAGAATCTGCTCAATGATTCATACATATGTCTGTTCATCTTCGAACCTGTTAGCATGTATGTGATTACAGAATGTATATTTTAAAGGTATTGGTGATTATATTATTTATATATTTCATATGTTATATGTTTATATACATTTAACATACATTAGTATATGTATTTTAACCCCATTCTCCTAATTTACCCATCCTCCCACCTTTCATTTTGGCTAGCCATTAGTTTATTTGATAAGTCTGTGAGTGTCTTTTTCTGTGGAAATATGTTCATTGGTAGCAATCTTAGGATAACATGTATAAATGATGTCATAGGATATTTGTCATACCCTTTTGACTTACTTAACCTTATATGATCATTTCTAGGCTCAACTGTAGTCCTGAAAACGGCATTGTTCATTTTTTTCCCGAGGCTACTATTCCATTTGGTACGTATCCCACTTCGTCTTTGTCCATTCATCTGTTTATGGACCTTTTTTTTTGCTTCCATGTCTTTGCTATTTCAGTATTGTTGCAGTGCACATTTGCCTGCCTCTGTCTTTCCGATTCTGGTGGTCTTAGGTTATAGGCCCAAAAGGTGCCCTTCCGCATCATATGGTAGCTCAATTTTTACGTTTTCAAGCAGTTCGATTCAGTTTGCATTAGTGCTGTTACGACTTTATATCCCACCAGCAGCTAGAAGGTACACACTTCTCTAAAACCCCTTCAGCATTTATAGTTTGTAGACTTTTTGCTGATGGTCATGACTGGTGTGAGCTGAAACCTTTTTGGAGGTTGGATACGCATGTGGCTAATAATTCCTTATGCTGAGCTTTAGGCATGTCCTATTTTTTCTTTTCCTTTTTTTTAAAATGAGTGAGTACAACTTCCCTCCTCTTATTGATTTCTTGAAAAGTTTCTTATGTGTTGAATTTTCTTGCCTATTCCCTACCCCAGGGCATTTTTTGAGTGCCTGTGTCATTTACAACCGTGCAGTCCTTGTGACTATATAAGCAACCATTGGCACTGGGTTTAAAGGTGCTGTTTTTGGAGACAGCCACAAGGCGGCAGCATTATTACGTTCTCAAGTCTTGTTACTAGGACAACAGAGTCTTCCTGGAGGTAGTGTTCCGAGCTTTTAAATTAGAGTGCAATGTGCTGGGACAAGCCCCCAGAAGTTTATGTCTCCTTACTTATGTTTGTTTTTTAAATTTAATTTGTATTTTTTATCGGAGTAAATTTGATTAGAGTGTTTTGATTGTCTGGCTGTACAGAATCTGTTCAATGATTCATACATATGTCTGTTCATCTTCGGATCCTGTTACCATGTATGTGATCACAGAATATATATTTTGAAGGTATTGGTGATTATATAATTCATATCGTTTATATGTTATATGTTTATATACATTTAACTTACATTAATATATGTATGTTAACCCCATAGTCCTAACTTACCCATCCCCCCACCTTTCATTTTGGCTAAACATTAGTTTATTTGATAAGTCTGTGAGTGTCTTTTTCTGTGGAAATATGTTCATTGGTAGCAATCTTAAGAAAACTTGTATAAATGATATCATAGGATATTTGTCATACCCTTTTGACTTACTTAACCTTATATGATTTTTTCTAGGCTCAACTGTAGTCCTGAAAACAGCATTGTTCATTTTTCTCCCGAGGCTACTATTCCATTCTGTCCGTATACCACTTCTTCTTTGTCCATTCATCTGTTTATGGACCTTTTTTTTGCTTCCATATCTTGGCTATTTCAGTATTGTTGCAGTGCATATTTGCCTGCCTCTGTCTTTCCAATTTTGGTGGTCTTAGGTTATAGGCCCAAAAGGTGCCCTGCCCCATCATTTGGTAGCTCAATTTTTACCTTTTCAAGCAGCTCGATTCAGTTTGCGTTAGTGCTGTTTCCACTTTACATCCCACCAGCAGCTAGAAGGTACACAGATCTCTAAAACCCCTTCAGCATTTATAGTTTGTAGACATTTTGCTGATGGTAATGACTGGTGTGAGCTGAAACCTTTTTGAATTTGAATTTGTATGTGGCTAATATTTCCTTATACTAAGCTTTAGGCATGTCCTTTTTTTTCTTTTCCTTTTTTTTTTAAAGAGTGAGTACAACTACCCTCCTCTTATTGACTTCTTGGAAATTTCTCATGTGTTGAATGTTCTTGCCAATTCCCTACCCCAGGGCATATTTTGAGGGCTTGTGTCATTTACAGCCCTGCAGTCCTTGTGACTATATAAGCAATCATTGGCACTGGGTTTAAAGTGCTGTTGTGGGAAGCAGCCACAAGGCGGCAGCATTATTGCGTTCTCAAGTCTTGTTACTAGGAGAACAGAGTCTTCCTGGAGGTAGTGTTCTGAGCTTGTAAATTAGAGTGCAATATGCTGGGACAAGCCCCCAGAAGTTTATGTCTCCTAACTTATGTTTTTTTTTTAAATTTAATTTCTATTTCTTATCGGAGTAAATTTGATTAGAGTGTTTTGATTGTCTGGCTGTACAGAATCTGCTCAATGATTCATACATATGTCTGTTCATCTTCGGATCCTGTTACCATGTATGTGATCACAGAATATATATTTTGAAGGTATTGGTGATTATATAATTCATATCGTTTATATGTTATATGTTTATATACATTTAACTTACATTAGTATATGTATGTTAACCCCATAGTCCTAACTTACCCATCCCCCCACCTTTCATTTTGGCTAACCATTAGTTTATTTGATAAGTCTGTGAGTGTCTTTTTCTGTGGAAATATGTTCATTGGTAGCAATCTTAAGAAAACTTGTATAAATGATATCATAGGATATTTGTCATACCCTTTTGACTTACTTAACCTTATATGATTTTTTCTAGGCTCAACTATAGTCCTGAAAACAGCATTGTTCATTTTTCTCCCGAGGCTACTATTCCATTCTGTCCGTATACCACTTCTTCTTTGTCCATTCATCTGTTTATGGACCTTTTTTTTGCTTCCATATCTTGGCTATTTCAGTATTGTTGCAGTGCATATTTGCCTGCCTCTGTCTTTCCAATTTTGGTGGTCTTAGTTTATAGGCCCAAAAGGTGCCCTGCCGCATCATTTGGTAGCTCAATTTTTACCTTTTCAAGCAGCTCGATTCAGTTTGCGTTAGTGCTGTTTCCACTTTACAACCCACCAGCAGCTAGAAGGTACACAGATCTCTAAAACCCCTTCAGCATTTATAGTTTGTAGACATTTTGCTGATGGTAATGACTGGTGTGAGCTGAAACCTTTTTGAATTTGAATTTGTATGTGGCTAATAATTCCTTATACTAAGCTTTAGGCATGTACTTATTTTTCTTTTCCTTTTTTTTTTTTAAAGAGTGAGTACAACTCCCCTCCTCTTATTGACTTCTTGAAAAATTTCTCATGTGTTGGATTTTCTTGCCTATTCCCTACCCCAGGGCAATTTTTGAGGGCCTGTGTCATTTACAGCCCTGCAGTCCTTGGGACTATATAAGCAACCATTGTCACTGGGTTTAAAGCTGCTGTTTTGGGAGACAGCCACAAGGCGGCAGCATTATTACGTTCTCAAGTCTTGTTACTAGGACAACACAGTCTTCCTGGAGGTAGTGTTCCGAGCTTGTAAATTAGAGTGCAATGTGCTGGGACAAGCCCCCAGAAGTTTATGTCTCCTTACTTATGTTTGTTTTTTAAATTTAATTTGTATTTTTTATCGGAGTAAATTTGATTAGAGTGTTTTGATTGTCTGGCTGTACAGAATCTGTTCAATGATTCACACATATGTCTGTTTGTCTTCGGATCCTGTTACCATGTATGTGATTACAGAATGTATATTTTGAAGGTATTGGTGATTATATAATTCATATCATTTATATGTTATATGTTTATATACATTTAACTTATATTAGTATATGTATGTTAACCCCATAGTCCTAATTTACCCATCCCCCCACCTTTCATTTTGGCTAACCATTAGTTTATTTGATAAGTCTGTGAGTGTCTTTTTCTGTGGAAATATGTTCATTGGTAGCAATCTTAGGATAACATGTATAAATGTTATCATAGGATATTTGTCATACCCTTTTGACTTACTTAACCTTATATGATTATTTCTAGGCTCAACTCTAGTCCTGAAAACGGCATTGTTCATTGTTTTCCAGAGGCTACTATTCCATTTGGTATGTATACCATTTCGTCTTTGTCCATTCATCTGTTTATGGACCTTTTTTTGCTTCCATGTCTTGGCTATTTCAGTATTGTTGCAGTGCACATTTGCCTGCCTCTGTCTTTCCGATTCTGGTGGTCTTAGGTTATAGGCCCAAAAGGTGCCCTGCCGCATCGTATGGTAACTCAATTTTTACCTTTTCAAGCAGCTCCATTCAGTTTCATTAGTGGTATTACTTCTTTACATCCCACCAGCAGCTAGAAGGTACACATTCCTCTAAAACCCCTTCAGCATTTATAGTTTGTAGACTTTTTGATGATGGTCATGACTGGTGTTACCTGAAACCTTTTTGAATTTGAATTTGCATGTGGCTAATAATTCCTTATACTGAGCTTTAGGCATGTCATTTTTTTCTTTTCCTTTTGTTTTAAAGAGTGAGTACAACTTCCCTCCTCTTATTGACTTCTTGAAAAGTTTCTCATGTGTTGAATTTTTTTGCCTATTCCCTACCCCAGGGCATTTTTTGAAGGCAGGTGTCATTTAGAGCCCTTCAGTCCTTGTGACTATTAAGCAACCTTTGGCACTGGGTTTAAAGCTGCTGTTGTGGGAAACAGCCACAAGGCGGCAGCATTATTACGTTCTCACCTCTTCTTACTAGGGCAACAGAGTCTTCCTGGAGGTAGTTTTCCAAGGTTGTAAATTAGAGTGGAATGTGCTGGGACAAGCCCCCAGAAGTTTATGTCTCCTAACTTATGTTTGCTTTTTAAATTTAATTTCTATTTCTTATCGGAGTAAATTTGATTAGAGTGTTTTGATTGGCTGTACAGAATCTGCTCAATGATTCATACATATATCTGTTCATCTTCGGAACCTGTTATTATGTATGTGATTACAGAATGTATATTTTAAAGGTTTGGTGATTATATAATTTATATAGTTCATATGTTATATGTTTATATACATTTAACATACATTAGTATATGTATGTTAACCCCATAGTCCTAATTTACCCATCCTCCCACCTTTCATTTTGGCTAACCGTTAGTATTTTTGATAAGTCTGTGACTGTCTTTTTCTGTGGAAATATGTTCATTGGTAGTAATCTTAGGAAAACATGTATAAATGATTTCATAGGATATTTGTCACACCCTTTTGACTTACTTACCCTTATATGACTATTTCTAGTCTCAACTGTAGTTCTGAAAACGGCATTGTTCATTTTTTTCCCGAGGCTACTCTTCCATTCTGTCCATATACCACTTCTTCTTTGTCCATTCACCTGTTTATGGACCATTTTTTGCTTCCATGTCTTGGGTATTTCAGTATTGTTGCAGTGCACATTTGCCTGCCTCTGTATTTCCGATTTTGGTGGTCTTAGGTTATAGGCCCAAAAGGTGCCCTGCCGCATCATATGGTAACTCAATTTTTACCTTTTCAAGCAGCTCCATTCAGTATGCGTTAGTTCTGTTACCACTTTACATCCCACCAGCAGCTAGAATGTACACAATTCTCTAAAACCCCTTCAGCATTTATAGTTTGTAGACTTTTTGCTGATGGTCATGACTGGTGTCACCTGAAACCTTTTTGAATTTGAATTTGCATGTGGCTAATAATTCCTTATACTGAGCTTTAGGCATGTCCTTTTTTTTTCTTTTCCTTTTTTTTTAAAGAGTGAGTACAACTTCCCTCCTCTTATTGACTTCTTGAAAAGTTACTCATGTGTTGAATTTTCTTGCCAATTCCACATCCCAGGGCATTTTTTGAGGGCCTGTGTCTTTTACAGCCCTGCAGTCCTTGTGACTATATAAGCAACCATTGGCACTGGGTTTAAAGCTACTGTTGTGGGAAGCAACCACAAGGCGGCAGCATTATTACGTTCTCAAGTCTTGTTACTAGGACAACACAGTCTTCCTGGAGGTAGTGTTCCGAGCTTGTAAATTAGAGTGCAATGTGCTGGGACAAGCCCCCAGAAGTTTATGTCTCCTAACTTATGTTTGTTTTTTAAATTTAATTTCTATTTCTTATCGGAGTAAATTTGATTAGAGTGTTGTGGTTTTCTGGCTGTACAGAATCTGCTCAATGATTCATACATATGTCTGTTCATCTTCGAACCTGTTAGCATGTATGTGATTACAGAATGTATATTTTAAAGGTATTGGTGATTATATTATTTATATATTTCATATGTTATATGTTTATATACATTTAACATACATTAGTATATGTATTTTAACCCCATTGTCCTAATTTACCCATCCTCCCACCTTTCATTTTGGCTAGCCATTAGTTTATTTGATAAGTCTGTGAGTGTCTTTTTCTGTGGAAATATGTTCATTGGTAGCAATCTTAGGATAACATGTATAAATGATGTCATAGGATATTTGTCATACCCTTTTGACTTACTTAACCTTATATGATCATTTCTAGGCTCAACTGTAGTCCTGAAAACGGCATTGTTCATTTTTTTCCCGAGGCTACTATTCCATTTGGTACGTATCCCACTTCGTCTTTGTCCATTCATCTGTTTATGGACCTTTTTTTTTGCTTCCATGTCTTTGCTATTTCAGTATTGTTGCAGTGCACATTTGCCTGCCTCTGTCTTTCCGATTCTGGTGGTCTTAGGTTATAGGCCCAAAAGGTGCCCTTCCGCATCATATGGTAGCTCAATTTTTACGTTTTCAAGCAGTTCGATTCAGTTTGCATTAGTGCTGTTACGACTTTATATCCCACCAGCAGCTAGAAGGTACACACTTCTCTAAAACCCCTTCAGCATTTATAGTTTGTAGACTTTTTGCTGATGGTCATGACTGGTGTGAGCTGAAACCTTTTTGGAGGTTGGATACGCATGTGGCTAATAATTCCTTATGCTGAGCTTTAGGCATGTCCTATTTTTTCTTTTCCTTTTTTTTAAAATGAGTGAGTACAACTTCCCTCCTCTTATTGATTTCTTGAAAAGTTTCTTATGTGTTGAATTTTCTTGCCTATTCCCTACCCCAGGGCATTTTTTGAGTGCCTGTGTCATTTACAACCGTGCAGTCCTTGTGACTATATAAGCAACCATTGGCACTGGGTTTAAAGGTGCTGTTTTTGGAGACAGCCACAAGGCGGCAGCATTATTACGTTCTCAAGTCTTGTTACTAGGACAACAGAGTCTTCCTGGAGGTAGTGTTCCGAGCTTTTAAATTAGAGTGCAATGTGCTGGGACAAGCCCCCAGAAGTTTATGTCTCCTTACTTATGTTTGTTTTTTAAATTTAATTTGTATTTTTTATCGGAGTAAATTTGATTAGAGTGTTTTGATTGTCTGGCTGTACAGAATCTGTTCAATGATTCATACATATGTCTGTTCATCTTCGGATCCTGTTACCATGTATGTGATCACAGAATATATATTTTGAAGGTATTGGTGATTATATAATTCATATCGTTTATATGTTATATGTTTATATACATTTAACTTACATTAGTATATGTATGTTAACCCCATAGTCCTAACTTACCCATCCCCCCACCTTTCATTTTGGCTAAACATTAGTTTATTTGATAAGTCTGTGAGTGTCTTTTTCTGTGGAAATATGTTCATTGGTAGCAATCTTAAGAAAACTTGTATAAATGATATCATAGGATATTTGTCATACCCTTTTGACTTACTTAACCTTATATGATTTTTTCTAGGCTCAACTGTAGTCCTGAAAACAGCATTGTTCATTTTTCTCCCGAGGCTACTATTCCATTCTGTCCGTATACCACTTCTTCTTTGTCCATTCATCTGTTTATGGACCTTTTTTTTGCTTCCATATCTTGGCTATTTCAGTATTGTTGCAGTGCATATTTGCCTGCCTCTGTCTTTCCAATTTTGGTGGTCTTAGGTTATAGGCCCAAAAGGTGCCCTGCCCCATCATTTGGTAGCTCAATTTTTACCTTTTCAAGCAGCTCGATTCAGTTTGCGTTAGTGCTGTTTCCACTTTACATCCCACCAGCAGCTAGAAGGTACACAGATCTCTAAAACCCCTTCAGCATTTATAGTTTGTAGACATTTTGCTGATGGTAATGACTGGTGTGAGCTGAAACCTTTTTGAATTTGAATTTGTATGTGGCTAATATTTCCTTATACTAAGCTTTAGGCATGTCCTTTTTTTTCTTTTCCTTTTTTTTTTAAAGAGTGAGTACAACTACCCTCCTCTTATTGACTTCTTGGAAATTTCTCATGTGTTGAATGTTCTTGCCAATTCCCTACCCCAGGGCATATTTTGAGGGCTTGTGTCATTTACAGCCCTGCAGTCCTTGTGACTATATAAGCAATCATTGGCACTGGGTTTAAAGTGCTGTTGTGGGAAGCAGCCACAAGGCGGCAGCATTATTGCGTTCTCAAGTCTTGTTACTAGGAGAACAGAGTCTTCCTGGAGGTAGTGTTCTGAGCTTGTAAATTAGAGTGCAATATGCTGGGACAAGCCCCCAGAAGTTTATGTCTCCTAACTTATGTTTTTTTTTTAAATTTAATTTCTATTTCTTATCGGAGTAAATTTGATTAGAGTGTTTTGATTGTCTGGCTGTACAGAATCTGCTCAATGATTCATACATATGTCTGTTCATCTTCGGATCCTGTTACCATGTATGTGATCACAGAATATATATTTTGAAGGTATTGGTGATTATATAATTCATATCGTTTATATGTTATATGTTTATATACATTTAACTTACATTAGTATATGTATGTTAACCCCATAGTCCTAACTTACCCATCCCCCCACCTTTCATTTTGGCTAACCATTAGTTTATTTGATAAGTCTGTGAGTGTCTTTTTCTGTGGAAATATGTTCATTGGTAGCAATCTTAAGAAAACTTGTATAAATGATATCATAGGATATTTGTCATACCCTTTTGACTTACTTAACCTTATATGATTTTTTCTAGGCTCAACTATAGTCCTGAAAACAGCATTGTTCATTTTTCTCCCGAGGCTACTATTCCATTCTGTCCGTATACCACTTCTTCTTTGTCCATTCATCTGTTTATGGACCTTTTTTTTGCTTCCATATCTTGGCTATTTCAGTATTGTTGCAGTGCATATTTGCCTGCCTCTGTCTTTCCAATTTTGGTGGTCTTAGTTTATAGGCCCAAAAGGTGCCCTGCCGCATCATTTGGTAGCTCAATTTTTACCTTTTCAAGCAGCTCGATTCAGTTTGCGTTAGTGCTGTTTCCACTTTACATCCCACCAGCAGCTAGAAGGTACACAGATCTCTAAAACCCCTTCAGCATTTATAGTTTGTAGACATTTTGCTGATGGTAATGACTGGTGTGAGCTGAAACCTTTTTGAATTTGAATTTGTATGTGGCTAATAATTCCTTATACTAAGCTTTAGGCATGTCCTTTTTTTTCTTTTCCTTTTTTTTTTTTAAAGAGTGAGTACAACTCCCCTCCTCTTATTGACTTCTTGAAAAATTTCTCATGTGTTGGATTTTCTTGCCTATTCCCTACCCCAGGGCAATTTTTGAGGGCCTGTGTCATTTACAGCCCTGCAGTCCTTGTGACTATATAAGCAACCATTGTCAATGGGTTTAAAGCTGCTGTTTTGGGAGACAGCCACAAGGCGGCAGCATTATTACGTTCTCAAGTCTTGTTACTAGGACAACAGAGTCTTCCTGGAGGTAGTGTTCCGAGCTTTTAAATTAGAGTGCAATGTGCTGGGACAAGCCCCCAGAAGTTTATGTCTCCTTACTTATGTTTGTTTTTTAAATTTAATTTGTCTTTCTTATCGGAGTAAATTTGATTAGAGTGTTTTGATTGTCTGGCTGTACAGAATCTGCTCAATGATTCACACATATGTCTGTTCATCTTCGGATCCTGTTACCATGTATGTGATTACAGAATGTATATTTTGAAGGTATTGGTGAATATATAATTCATATCATTTATATGTTATATGTTTATATACATTTAACTTACATTAGTATATGTATGTTAACCCCATAGTCCTAATTTACCCATCCTCCCACCTTTCATTTTGGCTAACCATTAGTTTATTTGATAAGTCTGTGAGTGTCTTTTTCTGTGGAAATATGTTCATTGGTAGCAATCTTAGGAAAACTTGTATAAATAATATCATAGGATATTTGTAATACCCTTTTGTCTTACTTAACCTTATATGATTATTTCTAGTCTCAACTCTAGTCCTGAAAACGGCATTGTTCATTTTTTTCCCGAGGCTACTCTTCCATTCTGTCCATATACCACTTCTTCTTTGTCCATTCACCTGTTTATGGACCTTTTTTTTGCTTCCATGTCTTTGCTATTTCAGTATTGTTGCAGTGCACATTTGCCTGCCTCTGTCTTTCCGAGTCTGGTGGTCTTAGGTTATAGGCCCAAAAGGTGCCCTGCCGCATCATATGGTAGCTCAATTTTTACGTTTTCAAGCAGCTCGATTCAGTTTGCATTAGTGCTGTTACGACTTTATATCCCACCAGCAGCTAGAAGGTACACACTTCTCTAAAACCCCTTCAGCATTTATAGTTTGTACACTTTTTGCTGATGGTCATGACTGGTGTGAGCTGAAACCTTTTTGGAGGTTGGATACGCATGTGGCTAATAATTCCTTATGCTGAGCTTTAGGCATGTCCTTTTTTTCTTTTCCTTTTTTTTTTAAAGAGTGAGTACAACTTCCCTCCTCTTATTGACTTCTTGGAAATTTCTCATGTGTTGAATGTTCTTGCCAATTCCCTACCCCAGGGCATATTTTGAGGGCTTGTGTCATTTACAGCCCTGCAGTCCTTGTGACTATATAAGCAATCATTGGCACTGGGTTTAAAGTGCTGTTGTGGGAAGCAGCCACAAGGCGGCAGCATTATTGCGTTCTCAAGTCTTGTTACTAGGAGAACAGAGTCTTCCTGGGGGTAGTGTTCTGAGCTTGTAAATTAGAGTGCAATATGCTGGGACAAGCCCCCAGAAGTTTATGTCTCCTAACTTATGTTTTTTTTTTAATTTAATTTCTATTTCTTATCGGAGTAAATTTGATTAGAGTGTTTTGATTGTCTGGCTGTACAGAATCTGCTCAATGATTCATACATATGTCTGTTCATCTTCGGATCCTGTTACCATGTATGTGATCACAGAATATATATTTTGAAGGTATTGGTGATTATATAATTCATATCGTTTATATGTTATATGTTTATATACATTTAACTTACATTAGTATATGTATGTTAACCCCATAGTCCTAACTTACCCATCCCCCCACCTTTCATTTTGGCTAACCATTAGTTTATTTGATAAGTCTGTGAGTGTCTTTTTCTGTGGAAATATGTTCATTGGTAGCAATCTTAAGAAAACTTGTATAAATGATATCATAGGATATTTGTCATACCCTTTTGACTTACTTAAACTTATATGATTTTTTCTAGGCTCAACTGTAGTCCTGAAAACAGCATTGTTCATTTTTCTCCCGAGGCTACTATTCCATTCTGTCCGTATACCACTTCTTCTTTGTCCATTCATCTGTTTATGGACCTTTTTTTTGCTTCCATATCTTGGCTATTTCAGTATTGTTGCAGTGCACATTTGCCTGCCTCTGTCTTTCCGATTCTGGTGGTCTTAGGTTATAGGCCCAAAAGGTGCCCTGCCGCATCATATGGTAGCTCAATTTTTACGTTTTCAAGCAGCTCGATTCAGTTTGCATTAGTGATGTTACGACTTTATATCCCACCAGCAGCTAGAAGGTACACACTTCTCTAAAACTCCTTCAGCATTTATAGTTTGTAGACTTTTTGCTGATGGTCATGACTGGTGTGAGCTGAAACCTTTTTGGAGGTTGGATACGCATGTGGCTAATAATTCCTTATGCTGAGCTTTAGGCATGTCCTATTTTTTCTTTTCCTTTTTTTTAAAAAGAGTGAGTACAACTTCCCTCCTCTTATTGATTTCTTGAAAAGTTTCTTATGTGTTGAATTTTCTTGCCTATTCCCTACCCCAGGGCATTTTTTGAGTGCCTGTGTCATTTACAACCGTACAGTCCTTGTGAGTATATAAGCAACCATTGGCACTGGGTTTAAAGGTGCTGTTTTTGGAGACAGCCACAAGGCGGCAGCATTATTACGTTCTCAAGTCTTGTTACTAGGACAACAGAGTCTTCCTGGAGGTAGTGTTCCGAGCTTTTAAATTAGAGTGCAATGTGCTGGGACAAGCCCCCAGAAGTTTATGTCTCCTTACTTATGTTTGTTTTTTAAATTTAATTTGTATTTTTTATCGGAGTAAATTTGATTAGAGTGTTTTGATTGTCTGGCTGTACAGAATCTGTTCAATGAATCATACATATGTCTGTTCATCTTCGGATCCTGTTACCATGTATGTGATTACAGAATGTATATTTTGAAGGTATTGGTGATTATATAATTCATATCATTTATATGTTATATGTTTATATACATTTAACTTATATTGGTATATGTATGTTAACCCCATAGTCCTAATTTACCCATCCCCCCACCTTTCATTTTGGCTAACCATTAGTTTATTTGATAAGTCTGTGAGTGTCTTTTTCAGTGGAAATATGTTCATTGGTAGCAATCTTAGGATAACATGTATAAATGATATCATAGGATATTTGTCATACCCTTTTGACTTACTTAACCTTATATGATTATTTCTAGGCTCAACTCTAGTCCTGAAAACGGCATTGTTCATTTTTTTCCAGAGGCTACTATTCCATTTGGTACGTATACCATTTCGTCTTTGTCCTTTCATCTGTTTATGGACCTTTTTTTTGCTTCCATGTCTTGGCTATTTCAATATTGTTGCAGTGCACATTTGCCTGCCTCTGTCTTTCCGAATCCGGTGGTCTTAGGTTATAGGCCCAAAAGGTGCCCTGCCGCATCATATGGTAGCTCAATGTTTACCTTTTCAAGCAGCTCAGTTCAGTTTGCGTTACTGCTGTTACCACTTTACATCCAAACAGCAGCTAGAAGGTACACAGTTCTCTAAAACACCTTCAGCATTTATAGTTTGTAGACTTTTTGCTGATGGTCATGACTGGTGTGAGCTGAAACCTTTTTGGAGGTTGGATACACATGTGGCTAATAATTCCTTATGCTGAGCTTTAGGCATGTCCTTTTTTTCTTTTCCTTTTTTTTTAGAGTGAGTACAACTTCCGTACTCTTATTGACTTCTTGAAAATTTCTCATGTGTTGAATTTCCTTGCCTATTCCCTACACCAGGGCATTTTTTGAGGGCCTGTGTCTTTTACAGCCCTGCAGTCCTTGTGACTATATAAGCAACCATTGGTACTGGGTTTAAAGCTACTGTTGTGGGAAGCAGCCACAAGGCGGCAGCATTATTACGTTCTCAAGTCTTGTTACTAGGACAACACAGTCTTCCTGGAGGTAGTGTTCCGAGCCTGTAAATTAGAGTGCAATGTCCTGGGACAAGCCCCCAGAAGTTTATGTCTCCTAACTTATGTTTGTTTTTTAAATTTAATTTCTATTTCTTATCGGAGTAAATTTGATTAGAGTGTTGTGGTTTTCTGGCTGTACAGAATCTGCTCAATGATTCATACATATGTCTGTTCATCTTCGGATCCTGTTACCATGTATGTGATTACAGAATGTATATTTTGAAGGTATTGGTGAATATATAATTCATATCATTTATATGTTATATGTTTATATACATTTAACATACATTAGTATATGTATGTTAACCCCATAGTCCTAATTTACCCATCCTCCCACCTTTCATTTTGGCTAACCATTAGTTTATATGATAAGTCTGTGAGTGTCTTTTTCTGTGGAAATATGTTCATTGGTAGCAATCTTAGGATAACATGTATAAATGATATCATAGAATATTTGTCATACCCTTTTGACTTACTTAACCTTATATGATTATTTCTAGGCTCAACTCTAGTCCTGAAAACAGCATTGTTCATTTTTTTCCAGAGGCTACTATTCCATTTGGTACGTATACCATTTCGTCTTTGTCCATTCATCTGTTTATGGACCTTTTTTTGCTTCCATGTCTTGGCTATTTCAGTATTGTTGCAGTGCACATTTGCCTGCCTCTGTCTTTCCGATTCTGGTGGTCTTAGGTTATAGGCCCAAAAGGTGCCCTGCCGCATCGTATGGTAACTCAATTTTTACCTTTTCAAGCAGCTCCATTCAGTTTGCATTAGTGGTATTACTTCTTTACATCCCACCAGCAGCTAGAAGGTACACATTCCTCTAAAACCCCTTCAGCATTTATAGTTTGTAGACTTTTTGATGATGGTCATGAGTGGTGTTACCTGAAACCTTTTTGAATTTGAATTTGCATGTGGCTAATAATTCCTTATACTGAGCTTTAGGCATGTCATTTTTTTCTTTTCCTTTTGTTTTAAAGAGTGAGTACCACTTCCCTCCTCTTATTGACTTCTTGAAAAGTTTCTCATGTGTTGAATTTTTTTGCCTATTCCCTACCCCAGGGCATTTTTTGAAGGCAGGTGTCATTTAGAGCCCTTCAGTCCTTGTGACTATTAAGCAACCTTTGGCACTGGGTTTAAAGCTGCTGTTGTGGGAAACAGCCACAAGGCGGCAGCATTATTACGTTCTCAACTCTTGTTACTAGGGCAACAGAGTCTTCCTGGAGGTAGTTTTCCAAGGTTGTAAATTAGAGTGGAATGTGCTGGGACAAGCCCCCAGAAGTTTATGTCTCCTAACTTATGTTTGCTTTTTAAATTTAATTTCTATTTCTTATCGGAGTAAATTTGATTAGAGTGTTTTGATTGGCTGTACAGAATCTGCTCAATGATTCATACATATATCTGTTCATCTTCGGAACCTGTTATCAAGTATGTGATTACAGAATATATATTTTGAAGGTATTGGTGATTATATAATTCATATCGTTTATATGTTATATGTTTATATACATTTAACTTACATTAGTATATGTATGTTAACCCCATAGTCCTAACTTACCCATCCCCCCACCTTTCATTTTGGCTAACCATTAGTTTATTTGATAAGTCTGTGAGTGTCTTTTTCTGTGGAAATATGTTCATTGGTAGCAATCTTAAGAAAACTTGTATAAATGATATCATAGGATATTTGTCATACCCTTTTTACTTACTTAACCTTATATGATTTTTTCTAGGCTCAACTGTAGTCCTGAAAACAGCATTGTTCATTTTTCTCCCGAGGCTACTATTCCATTCTGTCCGTATACCACTTCTTCTTTGTCCATTCATCTGTTTATGGACCTTTTTTTGCTTCCATATCTTGGCTATTTCAGTATTGTTGCAGTGCATATTTGCCTGCCTCTGTCTTTCCAATTTTGGTGGTCTTACGTTATAGGCCCAAAAGGTGCCCTGCCGCATCATTTGGTAGCTCAATTTTTACCTTTTCAAGCAGCTCGATTCAATTTGCGTTAGTGCTGTTTCCACTTTACATCCCACCAGCAGCTAGAAGGTACACAGATCTCTAAAACCCCTTCAGCATTTATACTTTGTAGACATTTTGCTGATGGTAATGACTGGTGTGAGCTGAAACCTTTTTGAATTTGAATTTGTATGTGGCTAATAATTCCTTATACTAAGCTTTAGGCATGTCCTTTTTTTTCTTTTCCTTTTTTTTTTTTAAAGAGTGAGTACAACTCCCCTCCTCTTATTGACTTCTTGAAAAATTTCTCATGTGTTGGATTTTCTTGCCTATTCCCTACCCCAGGGCAATTTTTGAGGGCCTGTGTCATTTACAGCCCTGCAGTCCTTGTGACTATATAAGCAACCATTGTCAATGGGTTTAAAGCTGCTGTTTTGGGAGACAGCCACAAGGCGGCAGCATTATTACGTTCTCAAGTCTTGTTACTAGGACAACAGAGTCTTCCTGGAGGTAGTGTTCCGAGCTTTTAAATTAGAGTGCAATGTGCTGGGACAAGCCCCCAGAAGTTTATGTCTCCTTACTTATGTTTGTTTTTTAAATTTAATTTGTCTTTCTTATCGGAGTAAATTTGATTAGAGTGTTTTGATTGTCTGGCTGTACAGAATCTGCTCAATGATTCACACATATGTCTGTTCATCTTCGGATCCTGTTACCATGTATGTGATTACAGAATGTATATTTTGAAGGTATTGGTGAATATATAATTCATATCATTTATATGTTATATGTTTATATACATTTAACTTACATTAGTATATGTATGTTAACCCCATAGTCCTAATTTACCCATCCTCCCACCTTTCATTTTGGCTAACCATTAGTTTATTTGATAAGTCTGTGAGTGTCTTTTTCTGTGGAAATATGTTCATTGGTAGCAATCTTAGGAAAACTTGTATAAATAATATCATAGGATATTTGTAATACCCTTTTGTCTTACTTAACCTTATATGATTATTTCTAGTCTCAACTCTAGTCCTGAAAACGGCATTGTTCATTTTTTTCCCGAGGCTACTCTTCCATTCTGTCCATATACCACTTCTTCTTTGTCCATTCACCTGTTTATGGACCTTTTTTTTGCTTCCATGTCTTTGCTATTTCAGTATTGTTGCAGTGCACATTTGCCTGCCTCTGTCTTTCCGATTCTGGTGGTCTTAGGTTATAGGCCCAAAAGGTGCCCTGCCGCATCATATGGTAGCTCAATTTTTACGTTTTCAAGCAGCTCGATTCAGTTTGCATTAGTGCTGTTACGACTTTATATCCCACCAGCAGCTAGAAGGTACACACTTCTCTAAAACCCCTTCAGCATTTATAGTTTGTAGACTTTTTGCTGATGGTCATGACTGGTGTAAGCTGAAACCTTTTTGGAGGTTGGATACGCATGTGGCTAATAATTCCTTATGCTGAGCTTTAGGCATGTCCTTTTTTTCTTTTCCTTTTTTTTTAAAGAGTGAGTTCAACTTCCGTACTCTTATTGACTTTTCAAAATTTCTCATGTGTTTAATTTTCTTGCCAATTCCCTACCCTAGGGCATTTTTTGAGGGCCTGTGTCTTTTACAGCCCTGCAGTCCTTGTGACTATATAAGCAACCATTGGCACTGGGTTTAAAGCTACTGTTGTGGGAAGCAGCCACAAGGCGGCAGCATTATTACGTTCTCAAGTCTTGTTACTAGGACAACACAGTCTTCCTGGAGGTAGTGTTCCGAGCTTGTAAATTAGAGTGCAATGTGCTGGGACAAGCCCCCAAAAGTTTATGTCTCCTAACTTATGTTTGTTTTTTAAATTTAATTTCTATTTCTTATCGGAGTAAATTTGATTAGAGTGTTTTGATTGTCTGGCTGTACAGAATCTGCTCAATGATTCATACATATGTCTGTTCATCTTCGGATCCTGTTACCATGTATGTGATTACAGAATGTATATTTTGAAGGTATTGGTGAATATATAATTCATATCATTTATATGTTATATGTTTATATACATTTAACATACATTAGTATATGTATGTTAACCCCATAGTCCTAATTTACCCATCCTCCCACCTTTCATTTTGGCTAACCATTAGTTTATATGATAAGTCTGTGAGTGTCTTTTTCTGTGGAAATATGTTCATTGGTAGCAATCTTAGGATAACATGTATAAATGATATCATAGGATATTTGTCATACCCTTTTGACTTACTTAACCTTATATGATTATTTCTAGGCTCAACTCTAGTCCTGAAAACAGCATTGTTCATTTTTTTCCAGAGGCTACTATTCCATTTGGTACGTATACCATTTCGTCTTTGTTCATTCATCTGTTTATGGACCTTTTTTTGCTTCCATGTCTTGGCTATTTCAGTATTGTTGCAGTGCACATTTGCCTGCCTCTGTCTTTCCGATTCTGGTGGTCTTAGGTTATAGGCCCAAAAGGTGCCCTGCCGCATCGTATGGTAACTCAATTTTTACCTTTTCAAGCAGCTCCATTCAGTTTGCATTAGTGGTATTACTTCTTTACATCCCACCAGCAGCTAGAAGGTACACATTCCTCTAAAACCCCTTCAGCATTTATAGTTTGTAGACTTTTTGATGATGGTCATGACTGGTGTTACCTGAAACCTTTTTGAATTTGAATTTGCATGTGGCTAATAATTCCTTATACTGAGCTTTAGGCATGTCATTTTTTTCTTTTCCTTTTGTTTTAAAGAGTGAGTACAACTTCCCTCCTCTTATTGCCTTCTTGAAAAGTTTCTCATGTGTTGAATTTTTTTGCCTATTCCCTACCGCAGGGCATTTTTTGAAGGCAGGTGTCATTTAGAGCCCTTCAGTCCTTGTGACTATTAAGCAACCTTTGGCACTGGGTTTAAAGCTGCTGTTGTGGGAAACAGCCACAAGGCGGCAGCATTATTACATTCTGAACTCTTCTTACTAGGGCAACAGAGTCTTCCTGGAGGTAGTTTTCCAAGGTTGTAAATTAGAGTGGAATGTGCTGGGACAAGCCCCCAGAAGTTTATGTCTCCTAACTTATGTTTGCTTTTTAAATTTAATTTCTATTTCTTATCGGAGTAAATTTGATTAGAGTGTTTTGATTGGCTGTACAGAATCTGCTCAATGATTCATACATATATCTGTTCATCTTCGGAACCTGTTATCATGTATGTGATTACAGAATGTATATTTTAAAGGTTTGGTGATTATATATTTTATATAGTTCATATGTTATATGTTTATATACATTTAACATACATTAGTATATGTATGTTAACCCCATAGTCCTAATTTACCCATCCTCCCACCTTTCATTTTGGCTAACCATTAGTTTATTTGATAAGTCTGTGAGTGTCTTTTTTTGTGGAAATATGTTCATTGGTAGCAATCTTAGGATAACATGTATAAATGATATCATAGGATATTTGTCATACCCTTTTGACTAACTTACCCTTATATGATTATTTCTAGGCTCAACTGTAGTCATGAAAACGGCATTGTTCATTTTTTTCCCGAGGCTACTATTCCATTTGGTACGTATACCACTTCGTCTTTGTCCATTCATTTGTTTATGGAGCTTTTTTTTGCTTCTATGTCTTGGCTATTTCAATATTGTTGCAGTGCATATTTGCCTGCATCTGTCTTTCCGATTTTGGTGGTCTTATATTATAGGCCCAAAAGGTGCCCTGCCGCATCATACGGTAACTCA
This sequence comes from Balaenoptera physalus, assembly GCF_965194825.1. NCBI lineage: Eukaryota > Metazoa > Chordata > Mammalia > Artiodactyla > Balaenopteridae > Balaenoptera > Balaenoptera physalus. The sequence continues at coordinate 171,576 of NW_028125354.1, forward strand.
ATTTTTACCTTTTCAAGTAGCTGCATTCAGTTTTCGTTAGTGCTCTTACCAGTTTACATCCCACCGGAACCTAGAAGGTACACAGTTCTCTAAAACCCGTTCAGCATTTATAGTTTGTAGATTTTTTGCTGATGGTCATGACTGGTGTGAGCTGAAACCTTATTGAATTTGAATTTGTATGTGCCTAATAATTTCCTTTACTGAGCTTTAGGCATGCCCTTTTTTTTCTTTTCCTTTCTTTTTTAGAGAGTGAGTACAACCTCCCTCCTCTTATTGACTTCTTGAAAAATTTCTCATGTGTTGAATTTTCTTGCCTATTCCCTACCCCAAGGCATTTTTTGAGGGCCTGTATCATTTACAGCCCTGCAGTCCTTGTGACAATATAAGCAACCATTTGCACTGGGTTTAAAGCTGCTGTTGTGGGAAATAGCCACAAGGCAGCAGTATTATTAGGTTCTCAACTCTTGTTAATAGGGCAGCAGAGTCTTCCTGGAGGTAGTGTTCCGAGGTTGTAAATTAGAGTGGAATGTGCTGGGACAAGCCCCCAGAAGTTTATGTCTCCTTACTTATGTTTGTTTTTTAAATTTAACTTCTACTTTTTATCGGAGTAAATTTGATTAGAGTGTTTTGATTGTCTGGCTGTACAGAATCTGCTCAATGATTCATACATATGTCTGTTCATCTGCGGATCCTGTTACCATGTATGTGATTACAGAATGTATATTTTGAAGGGATTGGTGATTATATAATTCATATCATTTATATGTTATATGTTTATATACATTTAAGTTACATTAGTATATGTATGTTAACCCCATAGTCCTAATTTACCCATCCTCCCACCTTTCATTTTGGCTAACCGTTAGTATTTTTGATAAGTCTGTGACTGTCTTTTTCTGTGGAAATATGTTCATTGGTAGTAATCTTAGGAAAACATGTATAAATGATTTCATAGCATATTTGTCACACCCTTTTGACTTACTTAACCTTATATGACTATTTCTAGTCTCAACTGTAGTTCTGAAAACGGCATTGTTCATTTTTTTCCCGAGGCTACTCTTCCATTCTGTCCATATACCACTTCTTCTTTGTCCATTCACCTGTTTATGGACCATTTTTTGCTTCCATGTCTTGGGTATTTCAGTATTGTTGCAGTGCACATTTGCCTGCCTCTGTATTTCCGATTTTGGTGGTCTTAGGTTATAGGCCCAAAAGGTGCCCTGCCGCATCATATGGTAACTCAATTTTTACCTTTTCAAGCAGCTCCATTCAGTATGCGTTAGTGCTGTTACCACTTTACATCCCACCAGCAGCTAGAATGTACACAATTCTCTAAAACCCCTTCAGCATTTATAGTTTGTAGACTTTTTGCTGATGGTCATGACTGGTGTCACCTGAAACCTTTTTGAATCTGAATTTGCATGTGGCTAATAATTCCTTATACTGAGCTTTAGGCATGTCCTTTTTTTTTCTTTTCCTTTTTTTTTAAAGAGTGAGTACAATTTCCCTCCTCTTATTGACTTCTTGAAAAGTTACTCATGTGTTGAATTTTTTTGCCTATTCCCTACTCCAGGGCATTCTTTGAGGGCCGGTGTCATTTAGAGCCCTGCAGTCCTTGTGACTATTAAGCAACCTTTGGCACTGGGTTTAAAGCTGCTGTTGTGGGAAACAGCCACAAGGTGGCAGCATTATTACGTTCTCAACTCTTGTTACTAGGGCAACAGAGTCTTCCTGGAGGTAGTTTTCCAAGGTTGTAAATTAGAGTGGAATGTGCTGGGACAAGCCCCCAGAAGTTTATGTCTCCTAACTTATGTTTGCTTTTTAAATTTAATTTCTATTTCTTATCAGAGTCAATTTGATTAGAGTGTTTTGATTGTCTGGCTGTACAGAATCTGCTCAATGATTCATACATATGTCTGTTCATCTTCGGATCCTGCTACCATGTACGTGATTACAGAATGTATATTTTAAAGCTATTGGTGATGATATAATGCATATAGTTTATATGTGATATGTTTATATAAATTTAACATACATTAGTATATGTATGTTAACCCCAGAGTCCTAATTTACCTATTCTCCCACCTTTCATTTTGGCTAACCATTAGTTTATTTGATTAGTCTGTGAGTGTCTTTTTCTGTGGAAATATGTTCATGGGTAGCAATCTTAGGATAACTTTTATAAATGATATCGTAGGATATTTGTGATACCCTTTTGACTTACTTAACCTTATATAATTATTTCTAGTCTCAACTGTAGTCCTGGAAACGGCAATGTTCATTTTTTTCCGAGGCTACTATTCCTTTTGGTACGTATCCCACTTCGTCTTTGTCCATTCATCTGTTTATGGACCTTTTTTTTGCTTCCATGTCTTGGCTATTTCAGTATTGCTGCAGTGCACATTTGCCTGCCTCTGTCTTTCCGAATCTGGTGGTCTTAGGTTATAGGCCCAAAAGGTGCCCTGCCGCATCATATGGTTGCTGAATTTTTACGTTTTCAAGCAGCTCGATTCAGGTTGCGTTACTGCTGTTACCACTTTACATCCCCCCAGCAGCTAGAAGGTACACAGTTCTCTACAACCCCTTCACCATTTATAGTTTGTAGACTTTTTCCTGATGGTCATGACTGGTGTGAGCTGAAACCTTTTTGAATTTGAAATTGCATGTTAATAATAATTCCTTATACTGAGCTTTAGGCATGTCCTATTTTTTCTTTTCCTTTTTTTTTTAAAGAGTGAGTACAACTTCCCTCCTCTTATTGACTTCTTGAAAAGTTTCTCATGTGTTGAATTTTCTTGCCTATTCCCTTGCCCAGGGCATTTTTTGAGGGCAGGTGTCATTTAGAGCCCTGCAGTCCTTGTGACTATTAAGCAACCATTGGCACTGTGTTTAAAGCTGCTGTTGTGGGAAACAGCCACAAGGCGGCAGCATTATTACGTTCTCAACTCTTGTTACTAGGGCAACAGAGTCTTCCTGGAGGTAGTTTTCCAAGGTTGTAAATTAGAGTGGAATGTTCTGGGAGAAGTCCCCAGAAGTTTATGTCTCCTAACTTATGTTTGCTTTTTAAATTTAATTTCTATTTCTTATCAGAGTAAATTTGATTAGAGTGTTTTTATTGTTTGACTGTACAGAATCTGCTCAATGATTCATACATATATCTGTTCATCTTCGGAACCTGTTAGCATGTATGTGATTACAGAATGTATATTTTAAAGGTATTGGTGATTATATTATTTATATAGTTTATATATTATATGTTTATATACATTTAACATACATTAGTATATGTATGTTAACCCCATTGTCCTAATTTACCCATCCTCCCACCTTTCATTTTGGCTAACCATTAGTTTATTTGATAAGTCTGTGAGTGTCTTTTTCTGTGGAAATATGTTCATTGGTAGCAATCTTAGGATAACATGTATTAATGATATCATAGGATATTTGTCATACCCTTTTGACTTACTTAACCTTATATGATTATTTCTAGGCTCAACTCTAGTCCTGAAAACGGCATTGTTCATTTTTTTCCAGAGGCTACTATTCCATTTGGTACGTGTACCATTTCGTCTTTGTCCATTCATCTGTTTATGGACCTTTTTTTTGCTTCCATGTCTTGGCTATTTCAGTATTGCTGCAGTGCACATTTGCCTGCCTCTGTCTTTCCGAATCCAGTTGTCTTAGGTTATAGGCCCAAAATGTGCCCTGCCGCATCATATGGTAGCTCAATGTTTACCTTTTCAAGCAGCTCGATTCAGTTTGCGTTACTGCTGTTACCACTTTACATCCCACCAGCAGCTAGAAGGTACACAGTTCTCTAAAACCCCTTCAGCATTTATAGTTTGTAGACTTTTTGCTGATGGTCATGACTGGTGTGAGCTGAAACCTTTTTGGAGGTTGGATACGCATGTGGCTAATAATTCCTTATGCTGAGCTTTAGGCATGTCCTTTTTTTCTTTTCCTTTTTTTTTAAAGAGTGACTACAACTTCCCTCCTCTTATTGACTTCTTGAAAATTTCTCATGTGTTGAATTTTCTTGCCAATTCCATACCCCAGGGCCTTTTTTGAGGGCCTGTGTCTTTTACAGCCCTGCAGTCCTTGTGACTATATAAGCAACCATTGGCACTGGGTTTAAAGCTACTGTTGTGGGAAGCAGCCACAAGGCGGCAGCATTATTACGTTCTCAAGTCTTGTTACTAGGAGAACAGAGTCTTCCTGGAGGTAGTGTTCTGAGCTTGTAAATTAGAGTGCAATATGCTGGGACAAGCCCCCAGAAGTTTATGTCTCCTAACTTATGTTTTTTTTTTAAATTTAATTTCTATTTCTTATCGGAGTAAATTTGATTAGAGTGTTTTGATTGTCTGGCTGTACAGAATCTGCTCAATGATTCATACATATGTCTGTTCATCTTCGGATCCTGTTACCATGTATGTGATCACAGAATATATATTTTGAAGGTATTGGTGATTATATAATTCATATCGTTTATATGTTATATGTTTATATACATTTAACTTACATTAGTATATGTATGTTAACCCCATAGTCCTAACTTACCCATCCCCCCACCTTTCATTTTGGCTAACCATTAGTTTATTTGATAAGTCTGTGAGTGTCTTTTTCTGTGGAAATATGTTCATTGGTAGCAATCTTAAGAAAACTTGTATAAATGATATCATAGGATATTTGTCATACCCTTTTGACTTACTTAACCTTATATGATTTTTTCTAGGCTCAACTCTAGTCCTGAAAACAGCATTGTTCATTTTTCTCCCGAGGCTACTATTCCATTCTGTCCGTATACCACTTCTTCTTTGTCCATTCATCTGTTTATGGACCTTTTTTTTGCTTCCATATCTTGGCTATTTCAGTATTGTTGCAGTGCACATTTGTCTGCCTCTGTCTTTCCGATTCTGGTGGTCTTAGGTTATAGGCCCAAAATGTGCCCTGCCGCATCATATGGTAGCTCAATATTTATGTTTTCAAGCAGCTCGATTCAGTTTGCATTAGTGATGTTACGACTTTATATCCCACCAGCAGCTAGAAGGTACACACTTCTCTAAAACCCCTTCAGCATTTATAGTTTGTAGACTTTTTGCTGATGGTCATGACTGGTGTGAGCTGAAACCTTTTTGGAGGTTGGATATGCATGTGGCTAATAATTCCTTATGCTGAGCTTTAGGCATGTCCTATTTTTTCTTTTCCTTTTTTTTAAAAAGAGTGAGTACAACTTCCCTCCTCTTATTGATTTCTTGAAAAGTTTCTTATGTGTTGAATTTTCTTGCCTATTCCCTACCCCAGGGCATTTTTTGAGTGCCTGTGTCATTTACAACCGTACAGTCCTTGTGACTATATAAGCAACCATTGGCACTGGGTTTAAAGGTGCTGTTTTTGGAGACAGCCACAAGGCGGCAGCATTATTACGTTCTCAACTCTTGTTACTAGGGCAACAGAGTCTTCCTGGAGGTAGTTTTCCAAGGTTGTAAATTAGAGTGGAATGTGCTGGGAGAAGCCCCCAGAAGTTTATGTCTCCTAACTTATGTTTGCTTTTTAAATATAATTTCTATTTCTTATCAGAGTCAATTTGCTTAGAGTGTTTTGATTGTCTGGCTGTACAGAATCTGCTCAATGATTCATACATATGTCTGTTCATCTTCGGATCCTGCTACCATGTACGTGATTACAGAATGTATATTTTTGAAGCTATTGGTGATGATATAATGCATATAGTTTATATGTGATATGTTTATATACATTTAACATACATTAGTATATGTATGTTAACCCCATTGTCCTAATTTACCCATCCTCCCACCTTTCATTTTGGCTAACCATTAGTTTATTTGATAAGTCTGTGAGTGTCTTTTTCTGTGGAAATATGTTCATTGGTAGCAATCTTAGGATAACATGTATTAATGATATCATAGGATATTTGTCATACCCTTTTGAATTACTTAACCTTATATGATTATTTCTAGGCTCATCTCTAGTCCTGAAAACGGCATTGTTCATTTTTTTCCAGAGGCTTCTATTCCATTTGGTACGTGTACCATTTCGTCTTTGTCCATTCATCTGTTTATGGACCTTTTTTTTGCTTCCATGTCTTGGCTATTTCAATATTGTTGCAATGCACATTTGCCTGCCTCTCTCTTTCCGAATCTGGTGGTCTTAGGTTATAGGCCCAAAAGGTGCCCTGCCGCATCATATGGTAGCTCAATTTTTACCTTTTCAAGCAGCTCGATTCAGTTTGCGTTAGTGCTGTTGCCACTTTACATCCCACCAGCAGCTAGAAGGTACACAGATCTCTAAAACCCCTTCAGCATTTATAGTTTGTAGACATTTTGCTGATGGTAATGACTGGTGTGAGCTGAAACCTTTTTGAATTTGAATTTGTATGTGGCTAATAATTCCTTATACTAAGCTTTAGGCATGTCCTTTTTTTTCTTTTCCTTTTTTTTTTTAAAGAGTGAGTACAACTCCCCTCCTCTTATTGACTTCTTGAAAAATTTCTCATGTGTTGGATTTTCTTGCCTATTCCCTACCCCAGGGCAATTTTTGAGGGCCTGTGTCATTTACAGCCCTGCAGTCCTTGTGACTATATAAGCAACCATTGTCACTGGGTTTAAAGCTGCTGTTTTGGGAGACAGCCACAAGGCGGCAGCATTATTACGTTCTCAAGTCTTGTTACTAGGACAACAGAGTCTTCCTGGAGGTAGTGTTCCGAGCTTGTAAATTAGAGTGCAATGTGCTGGGACAAGCCCCCAGAAGTTTATGTCTCCTTACTTATGTTTGTTTTTTAAATTTAATTTGTCTTTCTTATCGGAGTAAATTTGATTAGAGTGTTTTGATTGTCTGGCTGTACAGAATCTGCTCAATGATTCACACATATGTCTGTTCATCTTCGGATCCTGTTACCATGTATGTGATTACAGAATGTATATTTTGAAGGTATTGGTGAATATATAATTCATATCATTTATATGTTATATGTTTATATACATTTAACTTACATTAGTATATGTATGTTAACCCCATAGTCCTAATTTACCCATCCTCCCACCTTTCATTTTGGCTAACCAGTAGTTTATTTGATAAGTCTGTGAGTGTCTTTTTCTGTGGAAATATGTTCATTGGTAGCAATCTTAGGAAAACTTGTATAAATAATATCATAGGATATTTGTAATACCCTTTTGTCTTACTTAACCTTATATGATTATTTCTAGTCTCAACTCTAGTCCTGAAAACGGCATTGTTCATTTTTTTCCCGAGGCTACTCTTCCATTCTGTCCATATACCACTTCTTCTTTGTCCATTCACCTGTTTATGGACCTTTTTTTTGCTTCCATGTCTTTGCTATTTCAGTATTGTTGCAGTGCACATTTGCCTGCCTCTGTCTTTCCGATTCTGGTGGTCTTAGGTTATAGGCCCAAAAGGTGCCCTGCCGCATCATATGGTAGCTCAATTTTTACGTTTTCAAGCAGCTCGATTCAGTTTGCATTAGTGCTGTTACGACTTTATATCCCACCAGCAGCTAGAAGGTACACACTTCTCTAAAACCCCTTCAGCATTTATAGTTTGTAGACTTTTTGCTGATGGTCATGACTGGTGTGAGCTGAAACCTTTTTGGAGGTTGGATACGCATGTGGCTAATAATTCCTTATGCTGAGCTTTAGGCATGTCCTATTTTTTCTTTTCCTTTTTTTTAAAAAGAGTGAGTACAACTTCCCTCCTCTTATTGATTTCTTGAAAAGTTTCTTATGTGTTGAATTTTCTTGCCTATTCCCTACCCCAGGGCATTTTTTGAGTGCCTGTGTCATTTACAACCGTGCAGTCTTTGTGACTATATAAGCAACCATTGGCACTGGGTTTAAAGGTGCTGTTTTTGGAGACAGCCACAAGGCGGCAGCATTATTACGTTCTCAAGTCTTGTTACTAGGACAACAGAGTCTTCCTGGAGGTAGTGTTCCGAGCTTTTAAATTAGAGTGCAATGTGCTGGGACAAGCCCCCAGAAGTTTATGTCTCCTTACTTATGTTTGTTTTTTAAATTTAATTTGTATTTTTTATCGGAGTAAATTTGATTAGAGTGTTTTGATTGTCTGGCTGTACAGAATCTGTTCAATGATTCATACATATGTCTGTTCATCTTCGGATCCTGTTACCATGTATGTGATCACAGAATATATATTTTGAAGGTATTGGTGATTATATAATTCACATCGTTTATATGTTATATGTTTATATACATTTAACTTACATTAGTATATGTATGTTAACCCCATAGTCCTAACTTACCCATCCCCCCACCTTTCATTTTGGCTAACCATTAGTTTATTTGATAAGTCTGTGAGTGTCTTTTTCTGTGGAAATATGTTCATTGGTAGCAATCTTAAGAAAACTTGTATAAATGATATCATAGGATATTTGTCATACCCTTTTGACTTACTTAACCTTATATGATTTTTTCTAGGCTCAACTGTAGTCCTGAAAACAGCATTGTTCATTTTTCTCCCGAGGCTACTATTCCATTCTGTCCGTATACCACTTCTTCTTTGTCCATTCATCTGTTTATGGACCTTTTTTTTGCTTCCATATCTTGGCTATTTCAGTATTGTTGCAGTGCACATTTGTCTGCCTCTGTCTTTCCGATTCTGGTGGTCTTAGGTTATAGGCCCAAAAGGTGCCCTGCCGCATCATATGGTAGCTCAATTTTTACGTTTTCAAGCAGCTCGATTCAGTTTGCATTAGTGATGTTACGACTTTATATCCCACCAGCAGCTAGAAGGTACACACTTCTCTAAAACCCCTTCAGCATTTATAGTTTGTAGACTTTTTGCTGATGGTCATGACTGGTGTGAGCTGAAACCTTTTTGGAGGTTGGATACGCATGTGGCTAATAATTCCTTATGCTGAGCTTTAGGCATGTCCTATTTTTTCTTTTCCTTTTTTTTAAAAAGAGTGAGTACAACTTCCCTCCTCTTATTGATTTCTTGAAAAGTTTCTTATGTGTTGAATTTTCTTGCCTATTCCCTACCCCAGGGCATTTTTTGAGTGCCTGTGTCATTTACAACCGTACAGTCCTTGTGACTATATAAGCAACCATTGGCACTGGGTTTAAAGGTGCTGTTTTTGGAGACAGCCACAAGGCGGCAGCATTATTACGTTCTCAACTCTTGTTACTAGGGCAACAGAGTCTTCCTGGAGGTAGTTTTCCAAGGTTGTAAATTAGAGTGGAATGTGCTGGGACAAGCCCCCAGAAGTTTATGTCTCCTAACTTATGTTTGCTTTTTAAATTTAATTTCTATTTCTTATCAGAGTCAGTTTGCTTAGAGTGTTTTGATTGTCTGGCTGTACAGAATCTGCTCAATGATTCATACATATGTCTGTTCATCTTCGGATCCTGCTACCATGTACGTGATTACAGAATGTATATTTTTGAAGCTATTGGTGATGATATAATGCATATAGTTTATATGTGATATGTTTATATACATTTAACATACATTAGTATATGTATGTTAACCCCATTGTCCTAATTTACCCATCCTCCCACCTTTCATTTTGGCTAACCATTAGTTTATTTGATAAGTCTGTGAGTGTCTTTTTCTGTGGAAATATGTTCATTGGTAGCAATCTTAGGATAACATGTATTAATGATATCATAGGATATTTGTCATACCCTTTTGACTTACTTAACCTTATATGATTATTTCTAGGCTCAACTCTAGTCCTGAAAACGGCATTGTTCATTTTTTTCCAGAGGCTTCTATTCCATTTGGTACGTGTACCATTTCGTCTTTGTCCATTCATCTGTTTATGGACCTTTTTTTTGCTTCCATGTCTTGGCTATTTCAATATTGTTGCAGTGCACATTTGCCTGCCTCTGTCTTTCCGAATCCAGTTGTCTTAGGTTATAGGCCCAAAATGTGCCCTGCCGCATCATGTGGTAGCTCAATGTTTACCTTTTCAAGCAGCTCGATTCAGTTTGCGTTACTGCTGTTACCACTTTACATCCCACCAGCAGCTAGAAGGTACACAGTTCTCTAAAACCCCTTCAGCATTTATAGTTTGTAGACTTTTTGCTGATGGTCATGACTGGTGTGAGCTGAAACCTTTTTGGAGGTTGGATACGCATGTGGCTAATAATTCCTTATGCTGAGCTTTAGGCATGTCCTTTTTTTCTTTTCCTTTTTTTTTAAAGAGTGACTACAACTTCCCTCCTCTTATTGACTTCTTGAAAATTTCTCATGTGTTGAATTTTCTTGCCAATTCCATACCCCAGGGCATTTTTTGAGGGCCTGTGTCTTTTACAGCCCTGCAGTCCTTGTGACTATATAAGCAACCATTGGCACTGGGTTTAAAGCTACTGTTGTGGGAAGCAGCCACAAGGCAGCAGCATTATTACGTTCTCAAGTCTTGTTACTAGGACAACACAGTCTTCCTGGAGGTAGTGTTCCGAGCTTGTAAATTAGAGTGCAATGTGCTGGGACAAGCCCCCAGAAGTTTATGTCTCCTAACTTATGTTTGTTTTTTAAATTTAATTTCTATTTCTTATCGGAGTAAATTTGATTAGAGTGTTGTGGTTTTCTGGCTGTACAGAATCTGCTCAATGATTCATACATATGTCTGTTCATCTTCGAACCTGTTAGCATGTATGTGATTACAGAATGTATATTTTAAAGGTATTGGTGATTATATAATTTATATATTTCATATGTTATATGTTTATATACATTTAACATACATTAGTATATGTATTTTAACCCCATAGTCCTAATTTACCCATCCTCCCACCTTTCATTTTGGCTAGCAATTAGTTTATTTGATAAGTCTGTGAGTGTCTTTTTCTGTGGAAATATGTTCATTGGTAGCAATCTTAGGATAACATGTATAAATGATGTCCTAGGATATTTGTCATACCCTTTTGACTTACTTAACCTTATATGATTATTTCTAGGCTCAACTGTAGTCCTGAAAACGGCATTGTTCATTTTTTTCCCGAGGCTACTATTCCATTTGGTACGTATCCCACTTCGTCTTTGTCCATTCATCTGTTTATGGACCTTTTTTTTGCTTCCATGTCTTGGCTATTTCAATATTGTTGCAATGCACATTTGCCTGCCTCTCTCTTTCCGAATCTGGTGGTCTTAGGTTATAGGCCCAAAAGGTGCCCTGCCGCATCATATGGTAGCTCAATTTTTACCTTTTCAAGCAGCTCCATTCAGTTTGCGTTAGTGCTGTTGCCACTTTACATCCCACCAGCAGCTAGAAGGTACACAGTTCTCTAAAACCCCTTCAGCATTTATAGTTTGTAGACTTTTTGCTGATGGTCATGACTGGTGTGAGCTGAAACCTTTTTGGAGGTTGGATACGCATGTGGCTAATAATTCCTTATGCTAAGCTTTAGGCATGTCCTTTTTTTTCTTTTCCTTTTTTTTTTTAAAGAGTGAGTACAACTCCCCTCCTCTTATTGACTTCTTGAAAAATTTCTCATGTGTTGGATTTTCTTGCCTATTCCCTACCCCAGGGCAATTTTTGAGGGCCTGTGTCATTTACAGCCCTGCAGTCCTTGTGACTATATAAGCAACCATTGTCACTGGGTTTAAAGCTGCTTTTTTGGGAGACAGCCACAAGGCGGCAGCATTATTACGTTCTCAAGACTTGTTACTAGGACAACAGAGTCTTCCTGGAGGTAGTGTTCCGAGCTTGTAAATTAGAGTGCAATGTGCTGGGACAAGCCCCCAGAAGTTTATGTCTCCTTACTTATGTTTGTTTTTTAAATTTAATTTGTCTTTCTTATCGGAGTAAATTTGATTAGAGTGTTTTGATTGTCTGGCTGTACAGAATCTGCTCAATGATTCACACATATGTCTGTTCATCTTCGGATCCTGTTACCATGTATGTGATTACAGAATGTATATTTTGAAGGTATTGGTGAATATATAATTCATATCATTTATATGTTATATGTTTATATACATTTAACTTACATTAGTATATGTATGTTAACCCCATAGTCCTAATTTACCCATCCTCCCACCTTTCATTTTGGCTAACCATTAGTTTATTTGATAAGTCTGTGAGTGTCTTTTTCTGTGGAAATATGTTCATTGGTAGCAATCTTAGGAAAACTTGTATAAATAATATCATAGGATATTTGTAATACCCTTTTGTCTTACTTAACCTTATATGATTATTTCTAGTCTCAACTCTAGTCCTGAAAACGGCATTGTTCATTTTTTTCCCGAGGCTACTCTTCCATTCTGTCCATATACCACTTCTTCTTTGTCCATTCACCTGTTTATGGACCTTTTTTTTGCTTCCATGTCTTTGCTATTTCAGTATTGTTGCAGTGCACATTTGCCTGCCTCTGTCTTTCCGATTCTGGTGGTCTTAGGTTATAGGCCCAAAAGGTGCCCTGCCGCATCATATGGTAGCTCAATTTTTACGTTTTCAAGCAGCTCGATTCAGTTTGCATTAGTGCTGTTACGACTTTATATCCCACCAGCAGCTAGAAGGTACACACTTCTCTAAAACCCCTTCAGCATTTATAGTTTGTAGACTTTTTGCTGATGGTCATGACTGGTGTGAGCTGAAACCTTTTTGGAGGTTGGATACGCATGTGGCTAATAATTCCTTATGCTGAGCTTTAGGCATGTCCTATTTTTTCTTTTCCTTTTTTTTAAAAAGAATGAGTACAACTTCCCTCCTCTTATTGATTTCTTGAAAAGTTTCTTATGTGTTGAATTTTCTTGCCTATTCCCTACCCCAGGGCATTTTTTGAGTGCCTGTGTCATTTACAACCGTGCAATCCTTGTGACTATATAAGCAACCATTGGCACTGGGTTTAAAGGTGCTGTTTTTGGAGACAGCCACAAGGCGGCAGCATTATTACGTTCTCAAGTCTTGTTACTAGGACAACAGAGTCTTCCTGAAGGTAGTGTTCCGAGCTTTTAAATTAGAGTGCAATGTGCTGGGACAAGCCCCCAGAAGTTTATGTCTCCTTACTTATGTTTGTTTTTTAAATTTAATTTGTATTTTTTATCGGAGTAAATTTGATTAGAGTGTTTTTATTGTCTGGCTGTACAGAATCTGTTCAATGATTCATACATATGTCTGTTCATCTTCGGATCCTGTTACCATGTATGTGATTACAGAATGTATATTTTGAAGGTATTGGTGATTATATAATTCATATCATTTATATGTTATATGTTTATATACATTTAACTTATATTAGTATATGTATGTTAACCCCATAGTCCTAATTTACCCATCCCCCCACCTTTCATTTTGGCTAACCATTAGTTTATTTGATAAGTCTGTGAGTGTCTTTTTCAGTGGAAATATGTTCATTGGTAGCAATCTTAGGATAACATGTATAAATGATATCATAGGATATTTGTCATACCCTTTTGACTTACTTAACTTTATATGATTATTTCTAGGCTCAACTCTAGTCCTGAAAACGGCATTGTTCATTTTTTTCCAGAGGCTACTATTCCATTTGGTACGTATAACATTTCGTCTTTGTCCTTTCATCTGTTTATGGACCTTTTTTTTGCTTCCATGTCTTGGCTATTTCAATATTGTTGCAGTGCACATTTGCCTGCCTCTGTCTTTCCGAATCCGGTGGTCTTAGGTTATAGGCCCAAAAGGTGCCCTGCCGCATCATATGGTAGCTCAATGTTTACCTTTTCAAGCAGCTCAATTCAGTTTGCGTTACTGCTGTTACCACTTTACATCCAAACAGCAGCTAGAAGGTACACAGTTCTCTAAAACCCCTTCAGCATTTATAGTTTGTAGACTTTTTGCTGATGGTCATGACTGGTGTGAGCTGAAACCTTTTTGGAGGTTGGATACACATGTGGCTAATAATTCCTTATGCTGAGCTTTAGGCATGTCCTTTTTTTCTTTTCCTTTTTTTTTAGAGTGAGTACAACTTCCGTACTCTTATTGACTTCTTGAAAATTTCTCATGTGTTGAATTTCCTTGCCTATTCCCTACACCAGGGCATTTTTTGAGGGCCTGTGTCTTTTACAGCCCTGCAGTCCTTGTGACTATATAAGCAACCATTGGTACTGGGTTTAAAGCTACTGTTGTGGGAAGCAGCCACAAGGCGGCAGCATTATTACGTTCTCAAGTCTTGTTACTAGGACAACACAGTCTTCCTGGAGGTAGTGTTCCGAGCCTGTAAATTAGAGTGCAGTGTCCTGGGACAAGCCCCCAGAAGTTTATGTCTCCTAACTTATGTTTGTTTTTTAAATTTAATTTCTATTTCTTATCGGAGTAAATTTGATTAGAGTGTTGTGGTTTTCTGGCTGTACAGAATCTGCTCAATGATTCATACATATGTCTGTTCATCTTCGGATCCTGTTACCATGTATGTGATTACAGAATGTATATTTTGAAGGTATTGGTGAATATATAATTCATATCATTTATATGTTATATGTTTATATACATTTAACATACATTAGTATATGTATGTTAACCCCATAGTCCTAATTTACCCATCCTCCCACCTTTCATTTTGGCTAACCATTAGTTTATATGATAAGTCTGTGAGTGTCTTTTTCTGTGGAAATATGTTCATTGGTAGCAATCTTTGGATAACATGTATAAATGATATCATAGGATATTTGTCATACCCTTTTGACTTACTTAACCTTATATGATTATTTCTAGGCTCAACTCTAGTCCTGAAAACAGCATTGTTCATTTTTTTCCAGAGGCTACTATTCCATTTGGTACGTATACCATTTCGTCTTTGTCCATTCATCTGTTTATGGACCTTTTTTTGCTTCCATGTCTTGGCTATTTCAGTATTGTTGCAGTGCACATTTGCCTGCCTCTGTCTTTCCGATTCTGGTGGTCTTAGGTTATAGGCCCAAAAGGTGCCCTGCCGCATCGTATGGTAACTCAATTTTTACCTTTTCAAGCAGCTCCATTCAGTTTGCATTAGTGGTATTACTTCTTTACATCCCACCAGCAGCTAGAAGGTACACATTCCTCTAAAACCCCTTCAGCATTTATACTTTGTAGACTTTTTGATGATGGTCATGAGTGGTGTTACCTGAAACCTTTTTGAATTTGAATTTGCATGTGGCTAATAATTCCTTATACTGAGCTTTAGGCATGTCATTTTTTTCTTTTCCTTTTGTTTTAAAGAGTGAGTACAACTTCCCTCCTCTTATTGACTTCTTGAAAAGTTTCTCATGTGTTGAATTTTTTTGCCTATTCCCTACCCCAGGGCATTTTTTGAAGGCAGGTGTCATTTAGAGCCCTTCAGTCCTTGTGACTATTAAGCAACCTTTGGCACTGGGTTTAAAGCTGCTGTTGTGGGAAACAGCCACAAGGCGGCAGCATTATTACGTTCTCAACTCTTGTTACTAGGGCAACAGAGTCTTCCTGGAGGTAGTTTTCCAAGGTTGTAAATTAGAGTGGAATGTTCTGGGAGAAGTCCCCAGAAGTTTATGTCTCCTAACTTATGTTTGCTTTTTAAATTTAATTTCTATTTCTTATCGGAGTAAATTTGATTAGAGTGTTTTTATTGTTTGACTGTACAGAATCTGCTCAATGATTCATACATATATCTGTTCATCTTCGGAACCTGTTAGCATGTATGTGATTACAGAATGTATATTTTAAAGGTATTGGTGATTATATTATTTATATAGTTTATATATTATATGTTTATATACATTTAACATACATTAGTATATGTATGTTAACCCCATTGTCCTAATTTACCCATCCTCCCACCTTTCATTTTGGCTAACCATTAGTTTATTTGATAAGTTTGTGAGTGTCTTTTTCTGTGGAAATATGTTCATTGGTAGCAATCTTAGGATAACATGTATTAATGATATCATAGGATATTTGTCATACCCTTTTGACTTACTTAACCTTATATGATTATTTCTAGGCTCAACTCTAGTCCTGAAAACGGCATTGTTCATTTTTTTCCAGAGGCTACTATTCCATTTGGTACGTGTACCATTTCGTCTTTGTCCATTCATCTGTTTATGGATCTTTTTTTTGCTTCCATGTCTTGGCTATTTCAATATTGTTGCAGTGCACATTTGCCTGCCTCTGTCTTTCCGAATCCAGTTGTCTTAGGTTATAGGCCCAAAATGTGCCCTGCCGCATCATATGGTAGCTCAATGTTTACCTTTTCAAGCAGCTCGATTCAGTTTGCGTTACTGCTGTTACCACTTTACATCCCACCAGCAGCTAGAAGGTACACAGTTCTCTAAAACCCCTTCAGCATTTATAGTTTGTAGACTTTTTGCTGATGGTCATGACTGGTGTGAGCTGAAACCTTTTTGGAGGTTGGATACGCATGTGGCTAATAATTCCTTATGCTGAGCTTTAGGCATGTCCTATTTTTTCTTTTCCTTTTTTTTAAAAAGAGTGAGTACAACTTCCCTCCTCTTATTGATTTCTTGAAAAGTTTCTTATGTGTTGAATTTTCTTGCCTATTCCCTACCCCAGGGCATTTTTTGAGTGCCTGTGTCATTTACAACCGTACAGTCCTTGTGACTATATAAGCAACCATTGGCACTGGGTTTAAAGGTGCTGTTTTTGGAGACAGCCACAAGGCGGCAGCATTATTACGTTCTCAACTCTTGTTACTAGGGCAACAGAGTCTTCCTGGAGGTAGTTTTCCAAGGTTGTAAATTAGAGTGGAATGTGCTGGGACAAGCCCCCAGAAGTTTATGTCTCCTAACTTATGTTTGCTTTTTAAATTTAATTTCTATTTCTTATCAGAGTCAGTTTGCTTAGAGTGTTTTGATTGTCTGGCTGTACAGAATCTGCTCAATGATTCATACATATGTCTGTTCATCTTCGGATCCTGCTACCATGTACGTGATTACAGAATGTATATTTTTGAAGCTATTGGTGATGATATAATGCATATAGTTTATATGTGATATGTTTATATACATTTAACATACATTAGTATATGTATGTTAACCCCATTGTCCTAATTTACCCATCCTCCCACCTTTCATTTTGGCTAACCATTAGTTTATTTGATAAGTCTGTGAGTGTCTTTTTCTGTGGAAATATGTTCATTGGTAGCAATCTTAGGATAACATGTATTAATGATATCATAGGATATTTGTCATACCCTTTTGACTTACTTAACCTTATATGATTATTTCTAGGCTCAACTCTAGTCCTGAAAACGGCATTGTTCATTTTTTTCCAGAGGCTTCTATTCCATTTGGTACGTGTACCATTTCGTCTTTGTCCATTCATCTGTTTATGGACCTTTTTTTTGCTTCCATGTCTTGGCTATTTCAATATTGTTGCAGTGCACATTTGCCTGCCTCTGTCTTTCCGAATCCAGTTGTCTTAGGTTATAGGCCCAAAATGTGCCCTGCCGCATCATGTGGTAGCTCAATGTTTACCTTTTCAAGCAGCTCGATTCAGTTTGCGTTACTGCTGTTACCACTTTACATCCCACCAGCAGCTAGAAGGTACACAGTTCTCTAAAACCCCTTCAGCATTTATAGTTTGTAGACTTTTTGCTGATGGTCATGACTGGTGTGAGCTGAAACCTTTTTGGAGGTTGGATACGCATGTGGCTAATAATTCCTTATGCTGAGCTTTAGGCATGTCCTTTTTTTCTTTTCCTTTTTTTTTAAAGAGTGACTACAACTTCCCTCCTCTTATTGACTTCTTGAAAATTTCTCATGTGTTGAATTTTCTTGCCAATTCCATACCCCAGGGCATTTTTTGAGGGCCTGTGTCTTTTACAGCCCTGCAGTCCTTGTGACTATATAAGCAACCATTGGCACTGGGTTTAAAGCTACTGTTGTGGGAAGCAGCCACAAGGCAGCAGCATTATTACGTTCTCAAGTCTTGTTACTAGGACAACACAGTCTTCCTGGAGGTAGTGTTCCGAGCTTGTAAATTAGAGTGCAATGTGCTGGGACAAGCCCCCAGAAGTTTATGTCTCCTAACTTATGTTTGTTTTTTAAATTTAATTTCTATTTCTTATCGGAGTAAATTTGATTAGAGTGTTGTGGTTTTCTGGCTGTACAGAATCTGCTCAATGATTCATACATATGTCTGTTCATCTTCGAACCTGTTAGCATGTATGTGATTACAGAATGTATATTTTAAAGGTATTGGTGATTATATAATTTATATATTTCATATGTTATATGTTTATATACATTTAACATACATTAGTATATGTATTTTAACCCCATAGTCCTAATTTACCCATCCTCCCACCTTTCATTTTGGCTAGCCATTAGTTTATTTGATAAGTCTGTGAGTGTCTTTTTCTGTGGAAATATGTTCATTGGTAGCAATCTTAGGATAACATGTATAAATGATGTCCTAGGATATTTGTCATACCCTTTTGACTTACTTAACCTTATATGATTATTTCTAGGCTCAACTGTAGTCCTGAAAACGGCATTGTTCATTTTTTTCCCGAGGCTACTATTCCATTTGGTACGTATCCCACTTCGTCTTTGTCCATTCATCTGTTTATGGACCTTTTTTTTGCTTCCATGTCTTGGCTATTTCAATATTGTTGCAATGCACATTTGCCTGCCTCTCTCTTTCCGAATCTGGTGGTTTTAGGTTATAGGCCCAAAAGGTGCCCTGCTGCATCATATGGTAGCTCAATTTTTACCTTTTCAAGCAGCTCCATTCAGTTTGCGTTAGTGCTGTTGCCACTTTACATCCCACCAGCAGCTAGAAGGTACACAGATCTCTAAAACCCCTTCAGCATTTATAGTTTGTAGACATTTTGCTGATGGTCATGACTGGTGTGAGCTGAAATCTTTTTGGAGGTTGGATACGCATGTGGCTAATAATTCCTTATGCTGAGCTTTAGGCATGTCCTATTTTTTCTTTTCCTTTTTTTTAAAAAGAGTGAGTACAACTTCCCTCCTCTTATTGATTTCTTGAAAAGTTTCTTATGTGTTGAATTTTCTTGCCTATTCCCTACCCCAGGGCATTTTTTGAGTGCCTGTGTCATTTACAACCGTACAGTCCTTGTGACTATATAAGCAACCATTGGCACTGGGTTTAAAGGTGCTGTTTTTGGAGACAGCCACAAGGCGGCAGCATTATTACGTTCTCAAGTCTTGTTACTAGGACAACAGAGTCTTCCTGGAGGTAGTGTTCCGAGCTTTTAAATTAGAGTGCAATGTGCTGGGACAAGCCCCCAGAAGTTTATGTCTCCTTACTTATGTTTGTTTTTTAAATTTAATTTGTATTTTTTATCGGAGTAAATTTGATTAGAGTGTTTTGATTGTCTGGCTGTACAGAATCTGTTCAATGATTCATACATATGTCTGTTCATCTTCGGATCCTGTTACCATGTATGTGATTACAGAATGTATATTTTGAAGGTATTGGTGATTATATAATTCATATCATTTATATGTTATATGTTTATATACATTTAACTTACATTAGTATATGTATGTTAACCCCATAGTCCTAATTTACCCATCCCCCCACCTTTCATTTTGGCTAACCATTAGTTTATTTGATAAGTCTGTGAGTGTCTTTTTCTGTGGAAATATGTTCATTGGTAGCAATCTTAGGATAACATGTATAAATGATATCATAGGATATTTGTCATACCCTTTTGACTTACTTAACCTTATATGATTATTTCTAGGCTCAAC